>NC_064810.1:97656556-97697311 GCF_023721935.1 Panthera uncia | reverse complement strand
GTGAAACCATATAGTATCTGTCTTTCTCTGTATGGCTTATTTCACTTAGCATCACACTCTCCAGTTCCATCCATGTTGCTAAAAAGGGCCATATTTCATTCTTTCTCATTGCCACGTAGTACTCCATTGTGTATATAAACCACAATTTCTTTATCCATTCATCAGTTGATGGACATTTAGGCTCTTTCCATAATTTGGCTATTGTTGAGAGTGCTGCTATAAAAATTGGGGTACAAGTGCCCCTATGCATCAGTACTCCTGTATCCCTTGGGTAAATTCCTAGCAGTGCTATTGCTGGGTCATAGGGTAGGTCTATTTTCAATTTTCTGAGGAACCTCCACACTGCTTTCCAGAGTGGCTGCACCAATTTGCATTCCCACCAACAGTGCAAGAGGGTTCCCGTTTCTCCACATCCTCGCCAGCATCTATAGTCTCCTGATTTGTTCATTTTGGCCACTCTGACTGGTGTGAGGTGATATCTGAGTGTGATTTTGATTTGTATTTCCCTGATGAGGAGTGACATTGGGCATCTTTTCATGTGCCTGTTGGCCATCCGGATGTCTTCTTTTTCTTTCTTTTTTTTTTTTTTAACGTTTATTTATTTTTGAGACAGAGAGAGACAGAGCATGAACGGGGGAGGGGCAGAGAGAGAGGGAGACACAGAATCTGAAACAGGCTCCAGGCTCTGAGCCATCAGCCCAGAGCCCGACGCGGGGCTCGAACTCACGGACCGCGAGATCGTGACCTGAGCTGAAGTCTGACGCTTAACCGACTGAGCCACCCAGGCGCCCCCGGATGTCTTCTTTAGAGAAGTGTCTATTCATGTTTTCTGCCCATTTCTTCACTGGGTTATTTGTTTTTAGGGTGTGGAGTTTGGTGAGCTCTTTATAGATTTTGGATACTAGCCCTTTGTCCAATATGTCATTTGCAAATATCTTTTCCCATTCTGTTGGTTGCCTTTTAGTTTTGTTGGTTGTTTCCTTTGCTGTGCAGAAGCTTTTTATCTTCATAAGGTCCCAGTAGTTCATTTTTGCTTTTAATTCCCTTGCCTTTGGTGAATCCAACATTTTAAATAGGATTAACTTTATTGTGTATTGTAGAGTAGGTGTTGGTAACAGTTAGTCAACATAGCCCCTAGCCTAAATTTGGCCCACTTCTTGTGTTGTATGATCCAAAGCTAAGATTAGTTTTTGTATTGTACATGGTAGGAAAAAAAATCAAAAGAAGAAAATATTGTGTGACGAGTTAAAATTATATAAAATTCCACTTCAGAAAACATTAAGTTTTATTGTAACACAGGAAAGTAAAAGGATGAGAAAAGATCTGTGGTTCCTCGATACCTCAGTTAGTTAAATGTCCGACTCTAGGTTTCTGCTCAGGTCATGATCTCCTGGTTCATGAGTTCCCAGCTCTGTGCTGAGGACACAGAGCCTGCTTGGGATTCTTTTTCTCTCTTCCTCTCTCTCTCTCTGCCTTTCTTCCTCTCTGTCTCTGTGTCAAAATAAATAAATAAACTTAAAAAAAAAAAGGATGAGAAAAGATCGATCATGCAAACACTTAGCATGATACGGCTAATAGGATTTTCCTGGTATCAAATAAACGAGGCTTTAGGTTGAGAGGTTTTGTCAGATACAAATAAGGAGAATTCAAAAAGGCAAAAGTTGAAAGAGTTGCAGGCGCTGCTGAGATAGAGCCCAGGAATCTGGACTGCAGTAAGCCTTCAGGCCCTCTGTAACAAAACCTGCTGTGGAGTAATGGCAATAACAAAATATTTCTTAATCATGAGCCATGCAAATAATCAGCTGTTTCACAAGATACAAAGTGGCAGATGGGGTCATGCAGCAGATTTAGTAAGAGTATAAGTGATTATGTAGGCTACAGGAGTGGATACAATTTGGAAGGATGGGAGATAAGGAGATAACTGGTTTCTGCCTACACAGTTTCAGCAGCTTTGCAAAGATGAGATTTATAAATACTTTATAAATTAAAGAAATTAACTACAGCATCACTAAACTGAAAGTACCACCTACACCACTTGCACAGTGTTCTATTAATAGTGAGTGAAGCATTAGCTGCCAAGGCCTTGGAATAAATTATTATGGAATTAGACCTCGCAGAGATGAGTTATTGCCTCTCATATGCACATTACTTGTAGCAAGAAAATACCATATTTGGAGTCAATCTCTTGTAGAGTCCAAAAGCTACACACAGTTACAATGACATAAGAGCTTAGACTTACAGCCTTATTAATGTTTTATAGAAATGAGGTGGAGAAGATAAAACGGATAATAATTTAAATGAAGATGAGATGGCTCTTCAATACTTTTTGGTCCTTTTTTGGTCTCTCAGCTACTTTTAAGAGTACAAGCAGGCATTCCTTGTTTTAAGAAAAACTCGTTATTCTATGGCACTACTTATTAAGGAGAGAATAAATTCAGTATTAATTACATGAAAGATTATAGTTAGAAAAATGCTGAGGTCCACGTTTAATTAATTGTGGTCGATCCCTGCAATGTGAGTGAAAGGAGGTGTCAGAACAGGATCATCTGCCTATAATTAATATAATGGTTATCATTCTTCCTACAAATAAAAACCCTGTTGAGAATTTCTTGGTCAAAATGGGAAATGTATGACTAGGATGGAATATAAGGGTAATTCGCAGTTCAAGGGTCTCATGTGGCCAGGCCTTAGGAAAGAAACTGGAACCACCACATCATTGCTGTTAGGGCTTTCTCTCAATTATCATTCTGGGCTATTTCCTTGTTCAGTCTTTCTACTGACCAACCTCTTGTAGCTGAAAATGGCTGCCATTACCTCTCATTTAGAATTTTCCCTTGAAGAGAGGTGCCATAATAGAGATTAAATGTTTACATTCCTGGGGTGCCTAAGTGGCTCCGTAAGTTAAGTGTTTGACTCTTGATTTCAGCTCAGGTCATGATCTTGCAGTTCGTGGGATGGAGGCCAGTGTTTGGTTCTGAGCTGACAGCGCGGAGCCTGCTTGGGATGCTCTTGTCTCCCTCTCTCTCTGCCCCTCTCCCAGTCATGCGCTCTTTCTGTTTCTCTCTCAAAATAAATAAACATTAAAAAAAAAAAAATGTCTAGATTCCTTGCTAAGGAACTCTTCAGCCCAGTTGGTGTCAATAGATCACCACTCCTAGTCTGACCACAGTGGATCCTGTGGTTCTATTACTGTGTTCAGAGAAAGAGATCTCATTGTTTTTGTTTTTGTTTTTTTTTTTTTTAATTTTGTTTATTTTGAGAGAGATAGAGACACTGCAAGCAGGGGAGGGGCAAAGAAAGAGGGAGAATCCCAAGCAGGCTCCACCTGGTCAGTACAGAGCACAACAAGGGTCTCAAACTCATGAACTGTGAGGTCATGACCTGACTCTTACCCCACTGAGCCACCCAGGTGCCCCATCTGTTCTTTTTTTCTTTATTCTTCTTATTTTTTTAACATTATTATTATTTTTTTTTACCATTTCTTTTCTTTTCTTTTCTTTTGGTTATAGTTCTTAGTCTTCTAATCTGACCAGTACTCACTAGTCAAACCAGAGACTATAATAATAAGGCTGAGCTAATAATGTATCAGTTGTCTCAAAAACGGTCTCATCCATAAAACAAAAATGGTTTGCTTGCCCTGGTTATGACTTTATAGAATTGATTAGTAGAAAAATGAAATTATGTATGTTAATAATATTTGCAATTTTTTGGCACCAATCATATAAATTTGTTCACTATATTTAAAGAATTTCTTTCTTTGTGGTTCTTTTTGGAAAGCTAAGCTCCCTGCTCACACTATAGAAGTTAAAAATGCTAGATTCTCACATTCCAAGTCTCCCTAATACCTCAAGCATGAACATGTGACCTACATGGGCTACTCAGGGGCATTCATAAGGGACTGCATGTGGCACAACATAGAATTGCCATGATTAGGATATTGTGTTGGGCCATGGCAACAACACTGACCAGATCTGATGACCCTACTTAATACCTTGACCCCGTGTTTCCTTTAGTTTCAAAGCCTGGCTCTTCTAGCCTGCTAGTGCTTTTTCTATGCTTTTAATTAAAATAAATAAACTCAATAGATTTTCAATAAATTTATTTTCTATTTAGGCATAAAAGATCCAGATCTACTTGAGTTGGTTTTTGTTGCTTGCAACTTAAAACTCTAATAAATAGTGAAAGTACTCATAAAATACAATTCATTAATGTTGTATATTTGATTTCCATTTGTAGCCCTCAATCCACCAATCTGGAAAGTTATTGAGAAAATAGTAACAAGAAGATAAGCTTACCATGAGTCAATGCCCTTTAAAAATAGACATCTAAATGTATTTTTCAGATTTTATTGAAAGGGCATTAGGACTTCTGCATTTAATCATAAATAAATTTCACCTCAAAAACAACAAAAAAGCACTAGAAACAAATTTAGAGCTTTGGTTAATAATATGCACATTGAAGTTTTTGTGGGAATATACTGATTCTATAACTTTGCTTGAAATGCATCAAGAAATAAGATAGATGAGTCAATGGCCAGAGGGATGTGTATATGAATATGGATGAATAGATATGTGATAAAGCAAATATAATAAAATGTTGATTTCAGCCCTGACATAGTGTATACGTGAATTTTTACTCTGAAATTCTTTCTGCTTTTCTGTGTGTTTAAAATTATCATAATGAAGTGTTGGAAAAAATAAACATCTAGTGATTTGACACCTCATAATATAAAAAATTCATTCTCAATATTTCTATGCATTTGAGAATCTAGAAAAATCTCTATTCACAATGCTCTTTTACGTTGCTTTAAACCCACTTACCTTTGAAGTTTCTAAGTCCAGTGTGAACCATACTTGCTGTTTACAATGGGTCATCTTAGTTATTCCTTTCAAGTTTTAATTCCACGATGAATAATTATGTCTTTCAGAAATCCACAAGAGCAAAATCTGAAAATATAAATTATCTGTTTCCTCACTACTCAGAGATATTTGGTGTACATTTCTCTAGAATTTGCTTTACTAAATGCCCTTTAAAAAGTTGGAGAGACTAAAGCAAATGTATGGGAAGTATGTATTATCTTTGTCATTTAATAGATCGGGCCAGAAACTCGGCTTCTTAAAATCCAAATTTATCATTTCCCACTTGCACCTTATCATGACAAATATTTGTTTTTATCCTTCAGATTTCTCATTGACCTATTCCATGGGTATTTTATGTTCTATTGATTTTCTCAGCTACTACAATATTGTACATGTATTTCATAATACAATATTATTGGATTGTACTCTCTCAGTAGTTTGGGGACTGAGGTGTTTATCAAGTACTGCCTAATAGGCATCACCATGAATAGTGCCATAAAAATCATATAAAGGAAATAAAACTCATCTTAAGAAATATTAAACAGGTCATTTTGTTGAATGGTTAAGATAGGCAACATCTCTGAGCCTTAGTACTTAAACCTGAACAGCTTTAAAAGAAGTAACATAACACGCTCGTAGCACCTCATCCAGTATATGCTATATGCCCAGTCAGCGTAAGAGATAATTTCTATTAGTATGTTACTTTTGATTTGTACACTGCCAGCATATTTACAGAGCAAACTGCAAAAATCATTTATACTCAAAAGAAGTTTCAACATTTTCCCTTGAATAATTTTTAACATTATCGTTATTTTTATTATGCCCTTTTTCACTGATAATGCAATCCTATCTTTAGCTTAGACAGGTTCTGACACCACAAAGTCTGGATTTTTTGAGCCTTGGTAAATGAGATTTTGTTATTTAAGAATCTAAGATAATGAACCTTACCTGGTGCTTTATAGTCTTTGGTAAGACATCATTCTTTTACCTCTATTCTAGACTAACAACTCTGGTACTCCATTTGTGTGCAGTGAGTCATTAGAGAAAGTAAAGACTTTCTTCCTAAAATTGTATAATATTATTTTTTTTCTTTTTGAATTAAAGGTTTCCCATTTGTCATGTAATAGCCATTACTAATCTGTTCAAATCATTTACAAAATTCTCACTTTCCATCATGCTTGCTACATTTTTCCAATCATAAAGAAGAACAGATGATATATTAATTTTGCTGTCTTCCTTATCTAATGGAATTTCTCTTCCAACCCACCTTATGTGAGTCAACTGACATGTGGCAAGTACCAGCCTCACAGATGGATCAGTAATGACAATCACACAATTGCTGCATTTTGCAACACAGGTGCTTGGATTGGCTTTGCCTGCTGGCCAGCAATTTACAGATTTTTGGCAGACCCCCACGGTTGTAAAAAGAAGCAAAGAGAGAGCACATACTCATTCAACTGGCACTCATCCTTCTCTGCAATGGGTCCTATGGTGAGCCAGACTCACTGCTATCATTGCTTCTTAGTCCCTGAATCACTGTCAGGTTCTTAACCCCTATCTGCAACTTGTAAGGAAACCATTTTGGTTTAATTATAAATGTGTCAATTTAGTATGGAAATAATGTGTTCCTTTATGCAATATTTACTACCAAAAAAAAAAAAAAGTAGAAATTAAGACACTTTTTCTTCCGAATCCAAAATGAAATGTTTTTACAGCAAACATAAAAATACACTTAAAAAGAGATTGTCTTTTAAAAAAGGTCATATTTTTGCTATTAATTTTTCAAGTTTAACCTTTGATTTTCCAAATATTCCTTTGTCCTTCAAACTTGAAGATGTATCTGGAGAGAGTGATTGCTATTTATATGTATGTGGGTGAGTATGGAAATGCTGCTCATGAGCCATTTTTCAGCATGAGTGCATATGAAAATTTGTCTTTAGTGAGAATTTATGCACTTGGCTGGTTTCCAGGAATCTTAATATGAATTGGAGATAGACTCACCCTTGAGGAACTCATGGTAGAGTTGACGAGAATGTCAGTGTGACACCTTCCACTAAAAAGTATGAATAAAGGAAGTAGTACTGCTGGGGGAGAGGCTTGAAAAGGGTCAAGGAAAACAATAGAAAGAAACTGACGTATGTACTTAAGGCTTACAGGATGTGTACTTCATTAGGAAAGTACACAGATGTAGTCAGTTTGAACAAAGGGAAATGGTTTGTTTTGGAAAACGGGATTTATTGTGTTTGTTGGGAATAACTAAAGATATGGTTGGAGAGATAGTCTTGAATCAGACATGAAGATCCAGTGATTTATCCTAAGGAGTATGGGGCTGATTTGAATATAGGCCATGTCCAGAACAGAACATTACACTAGTTAACTCGTTCCACTTCCTGAGCTTCCCCATCTCACTGCACCATAGTAAACCCAGTGAATCTACCTGAAATCTTAGAGTCATTCTCCAGTCTTTCTTTTCTTTCACACCCCATATCAAAACATTAAAAAGCTTTAATTTCATCTTCAAAGCGTATTCCGTCTTCTTATCTGTACCGTCACCAGTATTATTCACTTTCAAGCCACAGTCATTTACTGGGTGGACTATTATAATAGAGTCGTTATTGGTCGTCCTGCTTCTGTTTGGACTACCTTTCCCCCGAATCCATTTGCCACACAACAGAATGATCTTTTAAAATCGAAATAAAGTCACATTATTCTGCCTTTTTCCCTCCTAAAAAGCTGTCCACTGAAGATTCTAGAATAAAATGCAAAGTCCTAACATTCAGGAGACCTTGCATGGTTCAACTTCATCTCTTGTGGCAGGTGCTATCTTTTCTAAACTCCAATCTTTTCCTCAAACACAATAAGCTTATTTTTTGCCCTGAGGTCTTTGCACTAGCCTAGAATGTTCTTTCTCAGATATTGGCATGACAGTCCCATTCTTGTCATTTTCATCTCAGGTGTAGGTATCACTGACTTGCCAGGGCGGGGGGGCATTTCTGACCATGGAACCTACCTCATCCAGAAGTATATTATCACTGCTCTTCTAAGTAAAACCCCTGAGTGGTTGAAAATGGGAATAAGAAAATTGCAACAGAATGTGAGACAATGTACTGCTTTCTTTATCAAGAAAGTTGTGTAACAAAAAAAATGTGAACTATAATATCTTATGTGTATGAGTCATATTTGCTTTATTCAGAAATTACAGAAGGCAGTATGGTGGAAATTCTGGGAAGAATGAGCTTTATCTCAATCGGAAAACAGACCTGATTATCTGACAAAGCACCTATCTGGGCACGTATTTTTCCCTTTGTTGCCTTCCTTTTATTTGTCAACAGAAATGGGATGAAGGGAGCACGTATGCATAACATGAATATCAAAGGAATTCTGTCTGGTTACTATGCCAAAATGTTGGCGTTACTTTTCCTCCGTCTTATCAGAGAAGGAAACGGCTTGGGGTAGGCAGGCCTCACAACCATTTTATCTATTCCAACAACATAGGATATAGATACATTCTGGTATTGATTGAAGCAAACTGTAAGTGCCCATTTGAACATTCCATTATGGAAATTAAACTATAAATTGTATTTTTATTTAAGGAGTTTTGGGGCTTTTTTTTTTTTTTTTTTTTTTTTTTGTAAAAGAATCAATGCCTTGATTGAAATCCCAGAGTTCTGTGCCTGTGCCACAGGGCATGGAAGAGTCATTTTTGGCATGGAAATGTTAAAGACAGCTGTTACTGGTTATTTGTAGATATTGAGGAACTTTAGTAAATCTCTTGCCCAGTGTAGAATTTTGACTAGCACTGCCTTCAGGAGTCCTCCAGGATTAGTCCATAGCAAGATGATGCTCTAAGTAGTAGAAGGTATTAACAGGTCAGATGGAATTATTTAACATCATTCCATAATATTGCTGAACAATGTCTGCCCAAAGGAACAGTATGGGTATTTATTGTGGTTGCATTTTGTTCCCCCTGACAATAATTAAACAACAGACTGGCTACCTTTTTAAAAGTACATGCTATTATTTGTTTTGAATAGATAATATATGCACATGATGCAAGGTATAAAAGTCACTCAAAGAACATACAAAATAATTCTCAGTCCCACATTTTTAAAAAAAATTATTTGCTTTGAGGGGAGGGTAAGGGGCAGAGAGATAAGGGGAGAGAGAGAGAGAGAGAGAGAGAGAGAGAGAAAGAGAGAGAATCCCAAGCAGGCCCCATACTGTTGGCACAGAGCTCGATGTGGGGCTTGAACTTACCAACCAAAAGATCATGACCTGAGCCGAAACAAACAGTCAGATGCTTAACCAACTGAGCCACCCAGGTGCCACCCCAGTCCCACATTTTTATCACAGCCATCTAGTTCCTTAGAGGCATTCACTGTTACTCTTCTTAGATGTGCTTCCAGAGATCATCTAAGTACATCCAAGCAGATATCCCATGCATATTGTCTTTAAATAGAAATCATAATCCATCTATAATATTATGCACATTGATTTATTCCAAAATATCTTGGAGATTTTTCCATATTCACACATAAATTTCCTATCTAACTGCTGCATGGTATTCCATTTTATGGATAAACCAAATTACCTTCAATACTTTCCTGTTATTGGACATTTAAATTGTGCTTTTAACTATCTAATAAAAACGAACTTTTTTAAAAAAAGTCTTGTGGAATTCCTAGGATATGTGTAGTACTCTCCCCCACCCCCACCCCCACCCCCGCTGAGAAATTGTGTCCTTTCTCAATCTATAGACAAAAAGTTGTACTTAACAAATTTCTTGATTATGTGAATTCTCTTTCTTCTCCTATTTTAGTTCTCAAGCTTAGCAAGCTGATTGTATTAGATCTCTTTTTAAATTTTTTTCCTATTAACCTTTGTCTTTTTTTTTACTCCTTCATTCCTTTTTTTTTTCACTTCCTTTTCAATCCTATCATGTTTTCAGTGGGGATAGTTTTTGTGTTGCTCCTAATGTGGGCTTTATAGCTGAGATTTTATTTTTTTCTCTTATTTCTTTCCTGTGCTTTGCTAACTCACGTGCTGTCTTTCTCTGTTATCTACCATATCTGTCTTGGATTCTTGCACCTCTGCTTTGAACTTGAGGTCATATAATTTTTTGCTTTATCATTAAGATTTTTTTAAATCTAATGGCAATATATTTGATCACAATTTTTATCTGGCCCATGAAATCTCTTCTTCCTTAGCGTTTTTTGTCCATTTTTCCATTTTCTTCCCTTTTATTCTAGCATTTTCCTGTAAACGCTGTTCTTGTTTCTTAATTTCAATGAACTCAGTTCTGGGACCAATAATTTGCCAAAATTTTATTGTGAGGCAGGAATTTTTCTTAGGACATTATTTTTTTTTAATTTTTTTAAACATTTATTTATTTTTGAGAGACAGAGAGAGACAGAGTATGAATGGGGGAGGGGCAGAGAGAGAGGGAGCCACAGAATCTGAAGCAGGCTCTAGGTTCTGAGCTGTCAGCACAGAGCCCCACGTGGGGCTTGAACCCATGAACCGTGAGATCATGACCTGAGCTGAAGTCAGATGCTTAACTGACTGAGTCACCCAGGTGCCCCAGGACATTATTAAATTAAAGCAGTATTTCCTTAGTTTATCACTGAAATAAATTATTATATTCAAAATAAATTTTGCTATTAATGATGGCATTTAACACCTTTTGGCTTAATGGTCCCCAAATGTTCATCTTGGCCTTTATTGACAAAGGCTATCTTAAAATATTGAAAAGAAGAATTGGGTGATTTAATATGTCTGGGCAATAAGAGTTGATTTATTCCAACTCAAGGTTAGCAGCACCAGGCCTCTTGACTCTTAATTGAAAAGGACACCTCAATGAAAAATAACGGGAGTCCTCAAGTGCTATTGAACATATAAGCATATTATATAATATATTCTGAGAGCTATGGAACCTACTGCAGAGAAATAAAATCGTTAGTAGACATGCTACTCAAACTGAAAATTGCTGTGTTCAGTAAAAATAATCTTATATTCCTATGTGATGGTGTTGACATACATTTTTGTTTTGTTTTTTACAGAACAATTAATATCAATATTGTGATCACCAGCTGATATCACTATTTCACCTACTTTTCTTGGGCTATATACCTCCTTGCGATTCTGATGAAAGATTTTGACACACTGGTCTGCCTACAGTTTTTGAGGATATAATTTTGTTCTTCTTTTTCTAGCACAGGAATTTCTGCCCTGGTGTCACACATAATTCCATCCTATCTATTGCTTTACATTTTCAGGATTTTTTTAAACTTTACCTCTACAGGTCGGCAGCATTTGGACTCTATCATTTAAACTAATCATATTTCAAGTTCTAAAAACTGAGCCAGGCAAAGAGTAAACAGTTCTCTGAAGGAAAATGCTCATGCAATCCCAGGG
The DNA here is from genome assembly GCF_023721935.1 of Panthera uncia. Classification (NCBI taxonomy): domain Eukaryota; kingdom Metazoa; phylum Chordata; class Mammalia; order Carnivora; family Felidae; genus Panthera; species Panthera uncia. The sequence continues at coordinate 97,686,038 of NC_064810.1, read as the reverse complement.
CCATGGAAGGCGGAAATAATGAAAAATAAGACAAATAAGTAAAATGAAAAGTAAACTGGAGTGGGACATTGCTGAGGCAATTTCTGTCTATCACATCTAAGAGAAGAAACTCTCTGGAACCCAGATAAATATCCCTTTTGTGGCAGGACCCACCACAAGAATTGCTCCATAGACCCTACCAGATGTCAGATTTCCGCATGTTAAATTAAAGTTCTATTAAAGATAATTTGTCTCCTTTTGTTTGTGTCTGAAGGAGTAGACTAGAAATACTTACCTATTTCTGCCCAAATCTCAACATTTGTATCACATAATACTGTGTTGGCATAGACTTATGGAAAAATAATTCATCTAAAAATGACTATATCCAAAAACAACCTGCTTTTGAAATTCTGTTAGGAAATAAATAAGGAATTTTTAGAATACTTATGAATATAAAAGAATCTGTTTTTAAAAGACCAAAGGGAGTTTTGCATTTATGAAATTATAACAATAAATCATGAAGAAAGAAAAAGGTGAAATAAGAAAAACTGCATGGTGCAAAACACATGTTATAAAATTTAATGAAAATAATGGTGGTGATAAAAATAATGGATTAGCTATAGAAGACAAATCTTGGAGAAGAAAAAGGCACTGGAGGGAAAGTGTTCAAATCAGAGTATTTCTGAGGAGAGGAATAAAATAAAGTGAAAGTAGGTCTGAAGTGGGGCAGATCCAGGTAATCAGACCCATGTATCACATACCATGCTGGTGAGGACAGAGTGGACAGAATAAAAATAACGAAGACGTATGTCTGAAAACTTTCATCAGAAAAAGACATATTTCAACTGGCAGGTTGCAAATACCTTTGAAAACCTAGGGAAAATTATGTTAGATAAATAATATTTATCATGGTGAACTTTGATGGCTATGTATTTGTTTCCTGTGGCTGCTGTAATCCATTAATACTGACTTGATGGCTTAAACGATGCAAATTTATTCTGTCACAGTTCAAGAGGTAGGAAATTTGAGATCAGTTTCACTGTGTCAAAATCAAGGTGACAGCAAGGCCACCTGCCCCATGGTGTCATGGGGCCCCCAAGTCACCTGCCCTTCTCAGTGTCAGCGTTCCCTCCTCTTACAATGATACATGCATGTGATTACATTTACCACTCTCCTAGATTATCCAGTGTTCTCTCTCTCTCTCTCTCTCTCTCTCTTGATCTCCAATTTAATCATTTTTGCAAAATTCCTTAATGCAATTTAAGGCAACATTTATAAGTACTGGAGATTAGGAAGTGGACGTCTTTTGGGGGGCCATTATTTAGCCTGTGATTTAGATGTATGTATGCATGTATGCATAAATTTTGCAAGCCTCCAAGCACAAGATACAGATTACATACATGGAAACAAAATTCTACTTCTTCTTAGACTATCATTCTGTAGAGAATTCTACAGCGTTGAGGAAAAATGGTGGTATTACAAATTCAACCAAATACTCATTTATTTGCAAAGGCAACCAGAAGATTTTCTCAGCTCTAAAAAAGCTCAATTTAGTTTTCCTGAAGATAAAATTTTGTTGCATTACAGATGGATGGGAGATGATTCAAGGTTAGAAAGTTAAAAAGAGGGAAGTTTTTTATAAAAGTCTGGCAATAAGCACTGTAGCTTAACAGAGACTTAAACATCAAATTAAATCTCCATGCTGGAGTGCTTCTCTGCTCAGGCCAGATTTACACTCAGTCTCTAGGTATTCTCCTTCAGTCCTGTGACTTTGCATACCATCTGTATGCTGGAGACAACCTGATTTATATTTCTAATCTAGGCATCTCCTCTCAAGTCAACTCTCACTTAACCATGTTTTTTTTTCTTTTTCTTATATACCTGATAGGCATCTGAAAGTTAACACACCCTGAACCAAACTCTTGTGTCTCTATTTAGACCTGGTGAACCTTTAGCTTTCCCTGTCTCAGAATATGGCAAATCTATTTAACCAATTATTTAAGCAGAAGATCTTTTATCCATTGTTTATTTTTCCCTGTCTTTTGGCAAATCCCATTGGCGGTTGTTTAGAGATATAAGAACTATCACACCTCTCACTCTGTGGCTCCTACCTAGCTGGAGCCATTCTCCTCTCTTGCCTCAAATAATTAAACATCTTGCTCTGCACCCACACTTGCCTTTGTATAGTCCAGCCTCCAAGGAACCAGAGTGACCTGAACTAAAGTATGATCATGACTGCATTACTTAGCTGCTCAGAGCCCTGCAATGGCTTGCAAGCTGCCCCTGTCACTTCCTGACTTCATCTCCTACCACCCTCTCTTATTTCCTCCAAGAGTTAGGCCTCCTGGCTGTTTCCTTAACACATGAGTTAGGGGAAGGTCTTCCCAGGGCCTTATGTTTGTCCCTTTTCACTGAATTGTTCGCCCAGATACTTGCATGGCTGGCTGCCTCAGTTCTTTCAGGATTGGCTCACATATCCCCTGTTGTCCAGGCCCCACCATAAATCTCTATTTCCTCACTCTGCCAAAAATTTGTTCATGGGTCTGACATTACACAACTGTATACATTTCATTTACAGTTTCATTGTATATCTCACACCACTAGAATGTGAGTTTCATAAGAGCAGAGGCTTTTTCTTTTTTGATCATTGCTATATCCCCAGGGCTTAAAAGTATATATAACAACTAATAACAGCTGTTAATATTTTTCAATAAACACATTAAATGAAAAAATAGTGAAAAAAATTTATCCCAGTATATTCTGAAACACATTTTGAAATATATATGTCATGTAAGCATATATATTTTTATGTATGTAATATATAATAACTCATGAATATATGCATATGGAATGCCCTCTCCCCACAAAAAAAAGATTCTCTTTGGTCAGTATGAGTATAGTTTTTTTTTTACTTTTTCATATTTTCTAAGTTTTTTCAATAAACATATATTTTTAGTTTTTAATTTTTTTAAGAAACAGACTTTTTTTTTCTTTTTTTTTTTTTAAGAGACAGAGAGCATGAAAGAGGGAGAGGGGCAAAAGCAGAGAGAGAGAGAGTTGTAAGCAGGCTCCACACTCAGCATGGAGTCTAATGAGGGGCTTGATCCCACAACCCTAGGATCATGACTTGAGCTGAAATCAAGGATCGAGGGCTCAACAGACTGAATCACCCAGGCACCCCCAACAAATATTTTTAAAATTAGGACTTGTGCTATTAACATTTTTTACAGATGAATAAGACAGAAGAGGAGAGAATAATTAATTGGTGTATGGATATGCAATCATCAAGTTGTTTTTGAAGATGAAGGTAGCTGCCATTTTATATGGCAAGGAGTCCTCTTCTAAAGCTACCTTTAAAATTTGTTTAGGGGTGCCTGGGTGACTCCATTGGTTAAGCCTCTGACTCTGGCTTTCTGTTCAGGTCATGATCTCACAATTTTGTGAGATCAGGCCCTGCACTGGGCTCTGCACTGGCAGTGAGGAGCTGCTAGGGATTTTCTCTCCCCCTTTCTCTCTCTGCCCCTCCCCCACTCATACTGTCTCTGTCTCTCTCAAAATAAATAAACTTAAAAAATAAAATAAAACAAGATAAAACAAAAAAAAAATAAAATAAAATAAAATTTGTTTGGTAGGAGTACCTAAAATGGGAAAATGTCCCAAGACATTCCACTACAAAATTTCTTTACATGGATCCAAGCCAGACTCACTTAAATTGACAATGATGATAGTAATGTGATAAATCAAATACTTCTTGTTAGGACATCCGTATATAATAGTTTGAATTTTGTTCTTCTAAAAGATAGTCACAGTTTAAAGGAGTTAAAAGATGATCAAAGGATATCCTTAGAGGCGTGCGTAGGTGGCTCAGTTGGTTGAGCATCTGACTCTTGATTTCTACTCAGGTTATGAACATAGGGTGGTGGGATTGCTCCGAGCTCAATATGGAGCCTGTTTAAGATTCTGTCTCTCCTTCCCAATGCCTGTCTCCCCAACCTGTGCTCTATCTCAAAAAAAAAAAAAAAGAAAAAGAAAAAGAAAAGAAGAGAAAAGAAAAAGAATGTTTTCCAGGTGATATAAAATTTATATGGAATAGTGGAATTCTATGTAGCAGTGCCAACCATTGGTCAAGAAGTTTAGGTGCTCTGGAATTTGATGCATTCCTTGGTAGCCTTCAATCTACTCCAAGATAAATAAATAGTTGCCTCTGTAACTGACTGTAATACCAGGTAAGCAGACAGGGGACATGGTACTCACCCTCTGTCTTTGAAAGCTTCAAAAGTCTTAAAGAAGGAATGGTGTTCTGTTAGAATTCTAACTTAATATTTTGCACATGACTTCAAAGGGACAACTCCAAGGGAGGTTATTAAAATTTTATCTTTCACGGTTTTGTGAAAATGTTAATTCACTTACCAAAGAGAATATTACACACACATTTGGTTTAAAATTGAAATACCGCAGCAGATGTTAGCATTTGAGTTTTTCACTTACTTATTACCGTGCACAAAGATAGTAACTCCAAAATTAGCATATTACAATGTTGTAAAACAAAGATAACACATTGAAGCTAAAGAAAACCAGGGAAATATCTTTAAGAACAGTGGGAGAAGAATCCTTTTGGATTAAAAATGTTGTTTTCTGTGTGGAACTATAAACTAAAGATTCATTTCTGTTGGTGGTGAAAAACCAAAGCTAACCCAAGTTGTGTTCCTCTCAAAAACTCATATCTTTCTAGTAAACCTGTTTAAAAAAATAATATGAAATTACAAATACAAAATTACATATAGTGCCTTCAGAGGAGTCCTTGCAAGTGAAGATTCCTTAAGTTATATTAACTTCATGATAAATCTTTCTCTGTGAAAATGTTATTTTTCATCTGTTCCCAAAGGCCTAGTAGTATAATGGAAATATGCATTACAGATGTAAATGTAATCCTTTATATCACTAGTGGCTTCTAGACAACAGCACAAAGATCTATAGTTATTCCTTTGCATTAATAAAAAGGAAAAAGAAAGAGTAAAGGAGAGAAGAAAAAAATAAAAGAAATCATATATGCAAAATGAGAGAATCCATTTGCTCATGGCCACTCTAATAGGAAAACAGTATGAACATGAAAACTTAAATTTGATATAGAAGGGGAAAAAATGCTAGAATATTAAGAAATGCTAAAAATGAAAGACACCAAAGACTTGAGATTAACACAGAAATGCAAATTATTATCTGCTTAAAAAATTGGTAGAAATGTGACTGTGCCCCAGGCACTTTATTATTTTTTTTAACGTTTTATTTATTTTTGAGACAGAGAGAGACACAGCATGAACGGGGGAGGGGCAGAGAGAGAGGGAGACACAGAATCGGAAGCAGGCTCCAGGCTCTGAGCCATCAGCCCAGAGCCTGACGCGGGGCTCGAACTCACCGCGAGATCGTGACCTGAGCTGAAGTCGGCCGCTTAACCGACTGAGCCACCCAGGCGCCCCGACACTTTAAAAACGTGTTGGATTTTAGTTTAGACTGTTAAAGTAAAAATGGCATTGGACAAAATAAACAGGCAAGGGAGACTTTATTCAAGACTATTACAATCGTAGAGAGAGACTGAACTCAACTCTGTGAAACTAAAGAAGTAAGAGTATTTAACTGCTGAGGTGAGTTGGCAGAAAAGTACGAGGGGACTTTGAGGAAGGGTTGACTGATGGTAGGCATTCAGCACACTGAGTTATTCTTGAGTCTGCAAATGTTTTTATCTCTGGTTAGGGCATCTGTGTTTGGTACTTGGCTCTCAGTGAAGTTGGAGGGACTGGGAGACAGAGCCACTCTATCTTTTACTGTTTAATTTTGAAGCCCTAGTATATAGGTCCTTCAAAAAGCCATTTCCTAGTACTAACACTGGCAAAAGGCTGGGATATTTGCATACATTTCAAAAAGGCAGAGAAAAAACTTACAATTGCAAGATTTTTAATATAGATGCTCTAAGGAACAGGAGATTAAAAGGGTATAGACAGCAAGAAGTCTGTCTAAATTTTAGATGAGCCGAGGGGACCATTAAGGCCATCTTCCTCTAAACAAGGACTTTGAATGTATATTTCAAGTTAGATGAGATTTATTAGTTACATTCCACTGGTCACCACTGCCCATGTTTGCTAAAATTGGGAGTGGCAATTTTAGAGAGATGATACAAATAGATGATAGATAGATAATAGATATCATTTTCTGGCATATTCATTTTTAAGGATTTTAGAATGCTTAACATTATTAAATACATTTTTATAGTTTATTCTCCAGAGACATTTTTAATAAGTTCCCCCCCTTCTCCCTAAATTATTAACGGAAATCAAAATAATTAGAATGGAAGGTCTCGCTTCAGAGAAACAAGGTAATACAGTAATTGCCTCGAGCAAGAGGCTTCTGCTAATTCTTCTGAGATGAAAAACAACTCTTAATACTCACCTACCTAGTTTAATAATCATTAAGCATTTAATCCTAACATCTCTTTATGAGTCTGGCAAGAATGAAAACCTACTTGCATTTTTGAGAATTCTCAAGACTGTCAAAACACTTTTTAAGTGAAAAGGACACTAGAAAATGAGAATTAAAATTCTGATTCCTTATCTTGAATCTAAATTATTATATTCAATTATTATCAAGTGAGCCAATGTGGGTTGCCTCAATGCAAACAATGATCTTCTGTAATAACTGCTGTTACACACCACCATAAAATATTATATATTTCAATTACCCATCTTATTTTTCAAACATATCTCTACCCAATCCTATATTTATTGGTAAACATGATTTCTAGTGTAGAGGAAGAAAGTATGCACCCCAAACCTGAAACGCTCAAGTGATAGATCATTTGGATAAATTTGGTTACAAATGGAAGCTGTCATACTCCTCCTTCTCTTCTTCCATTTTTAAAAAAATATTTATTTATTTATTTTTTTTAATTTTACTCTCTTTTTTTTTAATGTTTATTTATTTTCGAGAGTGAGCGATAGAGCATGAGCAAGGGAGAGGCAGAGAGAGAAGGAGACACAGAATTCAAAGCAAGCTCCAGGCTTGGAGCTGTCAGCACAGAGCCGGACTTGGGGCTCGAACTCACAAACTGAGAGATCATGACCTGAGCGGAAGTGGGGATGTTCAACTGACTGGGCCACCCAGACGCTCCTTAAAAAATTAATTTATTCATTTTGAGGGGCACCTGGGTGGCTCAGTCAGTTAAGTGGCCGACTTCGGCTCAGGTCAGGATCTCGTAGTTCGTGAGTTTGAGCCCTATGTTAGGCTCTGTGCTGACAGCTTGGAGCCTTGAGCCTGCTTGAGATTCTGTGTCTCCGTCTCTCTCTGCCCCTCTCCTGCTCATACTCTGCTTCTCTCTCCTTCAAAAATAAATAAATATTAATTTTTTTAAGTAACAGAAATTAACTTGTTTTTAGAGTGAAAGAGCACAAGTGAGGGAGGGATAGAGAGAGAGGTAGAGAGTGAGAATCTCAAGCAGGCTTCACACTGTCTGCCTGATGATGCAGGCTTCGATCCCATTAATCGTGAGATTATGATCTGAACAGAAATCAAGAGTTGGACGTTTAACCATCCGAGCCACCCAGGGACCCATCATCTCCACTGTTTCTTATCCTTTCATTTATCCACTGAGTCAACAAGCACCACACAGTGTGGCAGCATTGTGCATGCAGTTCCTAGTTGGGAATCCAGTGATGAATCTCATAACATCAAGACATTGGCAGTTAATTGCCTTGGGAATTCAGGTTTTCCAACTTTCAGGGTAATTGTAAAGGGTTAAAGTAGGTTTGTAAATTGTAAAGTCCTATGAAAATGGACAATGCATAGAGAAGAAACCAGACTTCTTTGGTGAGGTAAGTAAGTTTTGTGTTAGGTGTGTATGGCTATTGGTGTTAAAATTCACCTCTAATATAACTATGCCACTTCTATTGCTTTATTATCTCATTGATTGGTAACTCTAATGGTGAGATTTTGGACCAAGGATAAGACAGAACAAGGTAAGCTGAACTCATGGAAGCTATGGCCTAATTGAGGAATTCCTTCCTTTTCTCCTTCCTTCTTTCCTTCCTTTTTTCCTTCCTTCTTTCCTTCCTTCCTTCCTTCCTTCCTGCCTGCCTGCCTGCCTTCCTGCCTCCCTGCCTTCCTGCCTTCCTGCTTTCCTGCCTTCCTAACCTCCTTCCTTCCTTGTTCCTTCCTTTTCTTTCTTTCTTTTCAGGAAAATTGTAATTTTAGATGTTGTTCACATTGGGATATATAATTAGATTTGTGGCTTGGCTATATAAAAGTTTTACTTGTTCTATGCCCCACAACCTGTAATGCCCTTCCTGCATTTTGATTGACAACATCCTTCACAAAGTATTTGACAATATAATTGGTCTGTTATGAGTCTCTTCAATAAATTTATAAGTAAAATATTTTACAATTACAGTAGCTCTTGTCAATGGTATGTCAAAGTGACTATTGTGTTTCATCAGAATTGGTCCTAATATAAGATATATTGTCTATTATATAATTTCATAATATTTTTATAATTGTATATTAATACACAATAAATATGTATTAACAAAATATACATTTCGCATTAGTGTCTAATGCATAATTAGATGGCCATCATATGACCACCATGCACTCTTCTTTTCTAACACTGATCTTCCATGACTTATCATGCATGGGGTTACATCCCAGTAAACCCATTTTAAGTTGAAAATATCATAAGTCAAAAATGTATTTAAAACACTTAATTTATTGAAGTTCATAGCTTAGTCTAGGTCATCTTAAATGTGCTCATAGCATTTACATTGGCCTACAGTTGACTATAATTGTCTAACAGAAAGCTTATTTTTTGTGTGTATTTATTTATTTATTTTGAGAGGGGAGGGGGAGGAGCAGGGGAGGAGCACAGAAAGGAAGAGAGAGAATCCCAAGGAAGCCCTGTGCCACCAGCACAGATCCCAATGTGGGGCTCAAACCCATGAGACCATGACCTGAGCCGAAATCAAGAGTCAGTCACTGACTGAGCCACCCATGCACTCCATAACAGAAAGCTTATTTTATAATAAAGTGTTGAATATCTCATGTAATTTATTGAATACTGTACTACAAGTGAAAAACAGAATGACTTCCTGGGTACAGAATTTTTGTAAATGTTCACCCTCCTGATTGTGGGGCTGACTGGGACCTGCGGGTCGCTGCCACTGTCCAGCGTCACAAAAGACCATTGTACCAGATACTGCTAGCCTGGGAAAATATATCAAAATGCAAAATTTGAGGTACAGTTTCTCCTTAATTCCTATTGGTTTCATACCATTGTAAAGTCAAAATATTGTAAGTCAAACCATCATAAGTAGGGGACTGTCTGTATTCCAAACCTCCTGTTTTTCCCCTATCTTGGGACTGTTCAGGGAATTCTTCAATGTGACCACCTGCTGGACATGAATAGAATAGTCCTGTATGTGTGTATGTGTGTACCTACCTGTGTGTGTGTATTTTAAAATCTGGTGTTTACTTTGTTCTTTAACAGTCTCAAGTTTCTACCGAGATTGTATTGATAAATAGCATTGCTGGTTTACATTTACATTAAGTATGTTTGGTTTAAAAATACATATGCCTTATTTTTCTTACAATCCTCATTTAAAAATTTTTTAAATGTTTATTTTTGAGAGAGACAGAGAAAGAGTGTGAGTGGTACTGGGGCAGAGAGAGAGGGAGACACAGAATCCAAAGCAGGCTCCAGGCTCTGAGCTGCCAGCACAGAGCCCGACAAGGAGCTCGAATTCACGATCCATGAGATCATGACCCGAGCCAAAGTTGGACACTTAACCAACTGAGACACCCAAGCGCCGCTCTTACCATCCTCATTTTAAAACAAACTCTTTGTAAAGAGAATACTTTTGCTCAATTCAGTAAGGCTACAGGCACAACAAGAATTTTACTAGCTGATGAGTCTGTCCTCTTTCTTTAGCAATGTCAGGAAGGTCCCATTTATTTGAATATTCTGCTAAAAATGTCACAGCTGCAACTATGTTAAGATTTATCCATGAAATTTAATTTCTGATTGGTCAGAAGCTAATTACCTTGCCTTCATGCTAATAATGTTCAGCAGCCAACTTACTTGAGAAACAAAATCAGTTATAATGGTATTTTTTTAAGGTATGTGACTTGTTACCTTAATCCTTATACGTATTACATGGATACCAAACCATAAATGATGATCAATTTGCAATAAACCTTATAATGCAAAATCTTGTGGAGAGTTCCACACCACAAGAAATAATAATGTTTTCACTTAAATAATTGATCAAGCTGAGTATCGTGATACTGGTTGGAATAATTCCAGTTGTTCAGTTGTGACCTTAGACATAATTTTCCCTCATACTTTTGAAAAATGTACCTTAAAATTTTACCAGAATTAGGTGATAACCTCCATGGCTTTGTGAATTTATGCTAATATCTCCCCATACTCTGCTTCTGGGAAGGGTTTATGCCATTTTGAGGTTTTAATACTTCTGTACTGTTAGTATTTGAGACAATCAAAACTTTTTTCATCTATGAGCCTGCTGAAATGTAAATCTGCAAGATCTATTCAGAAGTATTAGTTTCCATTATTTTATGCAGAAGTTTCTCCCTTGGCTTGGGGTCCCTGGATTAAAATACTGCACTGAGGGGCGCCTGGGTGGCTCAGTCGGTTAAGCGTCCGACTTCGGCTCAGGTCATGATCTCACGGTCCGTGAGTTCGAGCCCCGCGTCGGGCTCTGTGCTGACAGCTCAGAGCCTGGAGCCCGTTTCAGATTCTGTGCCTCCCTCTCTCTCTGACCCTCCCCCATTCATGCTCTGTCTCTCTCTGTCTCAAAAATAAATAAATGTTAAAAAAAAAATTAAAAAAAAAATACTGCACTGAAACTGCCTTTTAAATGGCATTCATAGTAAGAGAAATTGTATAGACGCTGCTACACAGTGTTTTCTCCAAAAGCCTTAACCTAACTTCCGGCAATGGTGCTAGACACAGTGGATTCATAATAGTTTATTTACAGAGCAAACACGAAGGAGTTTATGTGCTGGTTGACTCTCCTTGTTGCATTTAGGTAAAATTTTCAGAGTAAGTCAAGGCTTGTGTCAATAAAATTCAAGAACAAATCAATTGATTGTCCAAGGTAGGGCAAAGTGATCCACGTGATCTTTTCAGATGACTGGAGCATGTCATTTAAGGCAGGACAGGTATTCTATAAACATAATCATGTTTTCCTAATTATTGGTCTCATCAAGAGTATCTTTAAAGGGTCTTTAATGATGTTGAACAGGCATCATCTCATTTCATATCTCAGAGGGTTCTACATCAAAAGGAGGCTCAAATGATTCAGAAAAACATAATGGATCCTGGAAGAATGGCACCCAAAACAAAGATGGTGGTGTGGAATAAATGCCTGCTCATTCACCTATTATTTGTGGTATTTTTTTTTTCCTTCCTTGCTTTCCTTTCATTCCTTCCTTCCATCACAGGATGAAGGAAGAACTATAAAGCAAAAATATCCATTTACAGCAGCACTGAAGTGATTATCAAAACTGACTTGAGTTGTATAATAACTCCCTCTAACCAGCTGAAGATGATAAGGTAGCCTGAACTCTGAATGACCTTGAGTGAGGATGGCAAAACCACACTGTCTCTAACTATGAACATCCTTGTGGCCAATGAACAATGGGACATGCTTTAATCAACAGTCTACAGATCTACGAACTCACTTTGTCCTATCCTGGGTGTCAGTTTTCAATGCTTAATTAACACAATCAACTTGCACTGCCTCTTCTGGAACTTAAAGTCTCTGACTTCTCCTCTTTACTGAACTACTCAATTAATTTATTCATGGATGTCTTTAGTTGCCATGCCAGTTAGTAAATGCAGTTTTGTAATTTTTTAAATTATAATAATACTATCATTTGTCTACAGAAAGTACAACAATTTCTTTCCTGGAATTAAACAATTTCCTTTTGAAAATCCTAATATTTCTGGGTCCAGGCAAGAATTCTCCTAACCCAGATGCTTAACTGACTGAGCCAATTAGGTGCCCCTCAAGACCTAGTTCATTTTAAAAAGATACCTTTTTTATGAGTGGTCATAAACATACATATGCAACTAAAAATAGAATACAGGTATTTTTTGAGAGAATAAATTCTTAAGGTTATTCAGGAAAGAGAGTTTGAAGCTACAAATCATTTTAATATGCATAAAATTAATTGTCAAACTTTATATTGTGGAATTTAATTAAACATATTCTAGCCATTTGGGTTTTGAAATGCTAGGTATAATACTAAGTGAAAGATGTGAGGAATCGATATTATCCTTCTGGCATTTTTGTTTCAGCAGTATAATAGCTTTCTTACATGGTGTGTAAGAGAGCTAGTGATATTTTTACCTTGATCTATAGGAAAATGAACATTCTATAAAGGGTAAATCTATTAATTAGAGACCTGCACAGCTTTCTTTCTTGCTAGTATAATCATTAAATTGATTTTTCCAGTCCATCATGTAATTGTTCCAGCGATAGAATCCTGCTCTCCATTCTCGTTCTGCTTCATCAATATTTCCTGTAAAACATGGAATAAGTTGTATTAATCTAAATTTTAATCTGTTTACATTAATTGAAAAATAATTTTGATTATAGATGCTATTTTCTCCAAGTACACTGTGCAGTAATTTTTTACTTTTCATTATTTATTATCAGCTTCTTTCGCTACCTGAAAAGCTTTAATAAAATTTTATACTTTACATGGAAATGCAAATAATATATATGTGTAAATTGAATATATCATAAAAATGTGAACATGAATTGATATATTATGTCAAATTATATTACATAACATATATTTAGTTTCTAAGAAGATATATAGATATTATCTTTTTTTGAACCCCTCTGCATAACAGAAATCTCATTTAATGCATTTCACTTATATATGATACAACAGACTATTATTTCTGATGAAAATATTTATATATATTTATTAATGCATAAGGGTAACTTTGTAATTGACATTCCATGATTTTATACTCACCCTATATGAGTTATTTTAATTCCAAACAATGCCTACTCATTGAAAGCAGCTTATTGAAACTACTACATGAAAGTAGTTTATTAATTGCTTTACAAATTAGAAAGATGACTAAGAAAATCTCTGCTTTTCAGTAGCTTGCAAAGTGTATGCATGTATCAGGAGAAAGGAGTGTTTATGTCAGAAATAATGTGAGGCAATGAACCAAAAATAGTCTATGTGTACTACAGGCACCTTGAAACCTTGATTTATTTGAAAATCTATTACATTAAAGAATAAAGTTTGTGAGCAATAGAAACTCTTGAACACAAACTTCTGAAATTATGTATATATGTTCCTAATATTAAAATTTTTTAATGTTTATTTATTTTTGAGAGAGAGAGAGAAGGAGTGTGAGTGGGTGAGGGGCAGAGAGAGACGGAGACACAGAATCTGAAGCAGGCTCAAGGCTCAGAGCTGTCAACACAGAGCCTGATGCGGGGCTCAAACTCATGAACCTTGAGATATGACCTGAGCCAAAGTCAGATGCCTAACCTACTGAGCCACCCAGAAGCCCCTCCTAATATTAATATATATGATAGCTAGAAGATGGTTTAAGTTATTTAAATCTATAAGTATTTTACACATTTGTTGTTTTACTTTTTAAACTCTTAGAATGCTGTGCTATAGCCATTGAATTAAAAACAGCATTTTGAGTTATTTCAGTTACCTTGAGAATAAAGACTGACAGTGTTTTAATTATATACTTTTCAGTTAGGAATTTTTGAAATTAATTATAACTTTGTAAGATATTAATTTGGAGAAGGCAGTTCATATGATCTCACTACATTATACATGAAAATGTGTCTTTGTTTCATTCATACTGTTAACAATGGAGCACATTCAGTGATTTATTTTTAGTTTATATGAAAATCAAAATATTTAAAACATTTACACAGCTATTAAAATATCCCCTGTAATTTAAGATATATTTAAGTTTGAAATATTCATAATGCTTGGACTTTGGATAAATATTTGAGAATATATACAAAAATTTCCCATTTTAAAAATGGCTTTTAAAAGGTCAATGACTGTAATTATTTTGTGAATAATAGAACTTTTCTAAAAAAACATTAGATGTGAAAGACATTAAATATCATGCCAAATGATCCACTCCTATGATATTTTTTATAATTAAATGCTGTTTTAAGTGTTATGCAAAATAAGGGCTCTAAAGTTCAGAAAGAACAAAATTTTTGTTATAAGAAATAAATGAAAAAAAAAAGAAATAAATGATTGGTAATCTAGCACTCACACCATGAATTTTAATACTCAGAAAAAAAGTCTTAGATTTAATTTTTTTTCTTGTACATAGAATAATGCCAAATCCATTAATTCATATAAATGTAAACTTATTTCCTTATGTATCATAATCAAACACTATACTTTGCTCTTTAGTGCACAAATGCATTGTAAACCTTAATAATTTTTTTCTTTAATAATACTGAACATTGACTGAGACAATAAAATATGAAACATTTGATTGTTTTCTAATACAACTCAGAAGAACTGAATACACCTTAGTAAAAAGATAACAAAAATTTTGAATCCATGACATAAATCAAACCAAAATTAGTTCTTTTTCTTCCTCTTCCTCCAAACTGGAATACTACTTAAGTGGCTATAGATTGATTATCTGTGAGATGTAGATCTATCATCTTGTAGTTAACAAGGTACTATAATGTGAAATAAAATACATTATTTAGGCTTTGGACTGATGTGGGTTAAATTCCAGCTTGACCACTTATTATATTTCTGACATAGAAAGAATTCTTAACTTTTCAAATTAGTTTTCCAACTGTAAATGGGGTTGGTGTTCACTATTGTGCAGTGTTACTGTGAAGGATAAATCAGCTGGTATGTACATTATAAAATCAAGCTCGATACAGCTATTGGGAGCTCCAAAAATGAATTTACTGCCCTATTACAAAAATTTATTCTTAACTTTGCTCTTTATTGAATCCATGTACAGCTAGATCAATACCAGTAGTTCATAAATATATTGACACAACTTTTTCAGGACTTTCTTGCTCTTTGATTTGTCCACATTGTTGTCTCACTTGGAAAAAGAAAGAGTCAGGCTTTCTTCCTTACAGAAAGAGTAATACTAATAAAGCTACTTTTTGTCTTGCCAATTAAAAAAAGAGTGAGCATATTTCACCAGAGTGGAGTCTATTTAATCAAGTTGAAGGAGGTAAGAAAGAATACAGGGGAGGTGAGTTGACTCAAAATTATAAATGGAGGTAAAGTTAGAAGAAAAGATTAAAATGGATATTGAATTGTTCTGATCATTATAATAAAAAAAAAGTGATTCATGTACTTTGAGATTTCATTGAAAATCTCTCTTGTCCCCATTACTTATTTTCCTATTTGTTAATCAATTACTAAAATTACCAAGGAATGCATAATTCTTTATGAGACAGATCAGAAACACATTTATTGTCCTGTTATAATTCTGAGTGTGGGACTAGAGTGAACTATATCTATACTAATACTACAGAGTGAATTACCATAAGCTCAGGCTAGGCTTTATGAAGACATCACTTACAGGCATACCTATTTTATTGCACTTTACTTTATTGTGCTTTGCAGATACTGCGTTTTTACAAATTGAAAGTTTATGGCAACCTTGTATCAAGTTAGTCTATCCACACAATTTTCCCAACAGTATTTGCTCACTTCATGTCTCTATGTCATGTTTTGGTTCTTCTTGCAATAGTTCAAACTTTTCATTATTATTCTATCTGAATTGCTGCAATCTCATGATAAAACTGTAAAGGATGGGGAGTTGCTTCTTATGGATGAGCAAAGAAGGTCATTTCCTGAACTGGAATCTACTCCTGATGAAGATGCTGTGAAGATTGTTGAAATGACAACAAAGAATTTAGACATTACATAAATTTAGTTGACAAAGCAGCAGCAGGGTTTGAGAGGATTGACCCCAATTTTGAAACTTCTACTGTGGGTCAAATGCTATCAAGTAGCTCAGATGATAGTGTTTTTAGCAATAAGGTATTTTTATTTCAATTTTTTAAATGTTTATTTATATTTGAGAGAGAGAGAGAGAAAGAGAGAGAGAGAGCACCAGCAGAGGAGGGGCAGAGAGAGAGGTGGAGACAGAATCCTGAAGTCGGACGCTTAACTGACTGAGCCACCCAGACACCCCAGCAATAAAGTATTTTTAAATTAAGATGTGTTCACTATTTTTTTAGACACAATGCTACTATGTCTACTACTTAATGGACTTCAGTATAGTGTAAATATAACTTTTATATGCACTTGGAAACCAAAAATTCGTTGACTTGCTTTATTGTGATATTCACTTTATGGTGGTGGTCTGAAACCAAATGGCAATATCTCCCATGTATGTCTGTATTTTTAAAATGCAACAAAGGAAAACAACACTAGATCTAATGCTTTTCTTCATTGGGAAGATTTGAAGGTCAAAGTGGTTTTTCCTTTAGGTAAATTTACTCTTTCACTTTCAGTGAAAAAATATTGGTATCTTATTGACATTGAATGGATCATTTCTCTACTTCCTTTTCTTTCTTTTTCAAACAATTATCAAGTACTGTGCAGTTACATTTTGAGTGAAAATTGTTGATAACATCTGAAACAAATACTGCACATTTTATTTCTTGCAGGTGCATGCAATAATAGCACAGGCATATGCTGAAGTATAGTCTGAAAGTTAAGTGCTAGAATTCATGTGTTTAAACAAATCTTAAGGATCATTTTATTTGAGAACATTTATTGCTCAAAAGTAAACTACTGCTCAAGTGGTACTTATAAAGCTCATTGGGTTTCCATCTTGAGTGAGGTAAATATTTCTCCTTTTAAGAAATCCAGTTAGTGTTTTTTTTTCCTTTATGTGTAGAGCTGTTTTGTGTGTGTGTGTGTGCGTGTGTGCGTGCGTGTGTGCGTGCGTGTGTGTGTGTGTGTGTGTGTGTGCATTTAATAATATTGCCATAGAAACTTCAGCACAGGTCATCTGAATAACCCCAATTTTCAAAATATCAAAGACTGAAATGTATGAGGTTTTGCAACTTGAAATACACAAAATATGGTAAGAACATGTTTTCTTAATCTTTTTAATCCCCCTACATTATTTATTTATAAAACCTAAAAACATGTAACTTCAAACTGGTTTTGTTTAAATGTAAAAAAGTTGTTGATTGTTAATGAAGACATTGATTTTACAACAATCATATCATGCATTTACTTTAAATTTTATAAAATATATTGAATATAACTTTTGGGGGACAATTATCTGAAAAATGCTAAAGTATAAAATTGTGTTTTTTAAAGACACTTTGGAACTATTCCAAAGCACCGTACAAACCCAGAGCAGGGTATGGTATTTCCAAACAGCTCAGTGTTACTCAACTAGGGAGTGGTTCAGCACTGGATAGGAAGGAGTGGCAGCTAGCCAAAAACTTAACAGTGTGTTTATTCAACCTGCTTTATGACAATTCACTATTTAAAGATAGAGATTTTGAAGTACATCTTCAAAAATTGTTGATACTGAAGTTTTATTTTGTCAACAAATAAATTACAATAGGCTGCACAAGCTCAAACCAGAACAAGTCAATTTGGCTTATGATAAGTTAGTCATTGAAAATCCTCCCCACTCCCCTTTCATTGTCCCTCAAGTACAACCTTCTCATTTAAAAATATTTTAAGTAAAGATTAAGAATGTGCCATCTGTGATATGTTAAATGGTACCTCTTTTGGTCTCTTGGCAGTTTAAGCATGTTACCTCATTGTTATTCACACCCGGAGGACACAAGGGCAGCACTGTAGGTTTGCCAAGGGATGCAGAAACCCATCTCTGGATATATATTATGTCACAGAACATTTGGTAATACACAGAGCACGGGTATTTCAGAAACATCTCCCAAACAGATGGAGTACATAATTATAATTTTGGTGAGTAATGTCTGATGATTAAAACACATATTAAACAATCAAATATAGCTCTGAGATGCCCATATTTGCCTGAAACTAACCCCCAACCTCTCTAAACATTAAACCAAAACAGCTACTATATTGCGGTATCTAACACAGCCTGAAAATTGCAGAGTATTATGATGAACAGAGTGGTAAAGTCTAAAGGAATGGGGCAGCAATATGTCTGATGGTTGAAAGTCAATTACTTTTACTTGAAAAATAAAGACCTGAGGAGTCACATGGGTTAGAAACAGCTGGGCATTTTAAAACCAGCAAGTGAGTGAGATACACATGTCATTTTCCTCACAGAAGAGGCGATCATTCAAGCTGATTGCTCAAGTTGATTTAAATATTTTCTTACTAATGAATTTTGAAATAACATAATAATATGAACCAGTTTTCCTAGCACTTCCTTGTATAAGCTTATGGAATCCTTTCTTAAAGATTAGTTAACTAAATTGTTGTCTGTTTATTGTATTATGGAATACATGTATGTGTTCAAGATAAATATCTCTAACCTGAGAATATTTAGAAATTTTTGGAGTCTGCTTTTAAACATTTAATTCTGGAGGGTTTTTCCCCCCCTTAGAAATCAAGAGTTCTGTTTATCAATAAATTTGTTTTTACCTCTCTTTGAGTATAAATTATATTTCATTCTATATTTTATTAATTATATTTTTAGTTCTATACATTGCTTACTTTATTTATTTGTTCATTTATCCATTAATTAGTTACACATAGACTAATGTGTTAGCAAGCAGTGCCCTATTTTAGTTCCACTACCACGTTTTATGTTCCTCTACGGGAGAATTTCTATTTTAGTTTTCTTTACTACTAAAGTGCTCCTCATATAGTAAGACCTCAAAACACATCTAAACTTGCTGGAAGAAAGTTGTTAAAATTATCTACTCACTGGAATCAAGTAATTGTAAAATCACAAGTTAATACCATCACTGTGCCTTGGATAGTCTACCTTTTCTCCCTTTTACATAATCCACAATCAATTACTTGACCAACTACTAAAAAGCACATACCTGTCATTTCCAAGACTTTGGGAAAAAATAGTGTCCAGAATCGGCATTGTTGAGCACGTAGTTTAGTGTATACTTTTGGTGACTCTGCATTCAAGGTTAAATATTTTTGATCGGTGCTTCTGAAGGCAGGCCATCGTGTGCTGTTGTTCTGGGTTCCATTTGGATTTCTAAAAAATTAAAGAGACACAGTATAGTTCTACTAAAATCATTGTTAGAATATTGTTCTCAAAAACCAACAAGAGCTTTTAAAAAGTCAGAAAAAATGTGGATTTGTTTTGATGAGGTCAAGTAAAAATGAACTGGGTAGAACGTTTTCAGTAACTTGAAGCATTAAATTAGTTAAAAGTGTAGGAATTAAAATTTAAAGAAAAACTTTTTCCATGCATTTTGGCTTAACATACAAGGAAGAAAAAAATTTTTTTCTATTTCAGGAATGCTAATGTTTTCTTCACACTTAAACAAGCTTGAAGGGTCAGTATTCTTTTTGTTTCCTTTTATTCCTTTACCTCAGATCCAATCTTTTCACAATGAAGATTAATACCATTTTCTCAATATCTTGCATCTATGTTGTTCTATTTGTTCCTGTCATTACTGTCTGAGTTTGTGACTGATTACACATCTTATTATGCAATAACTTCGTTACTATAGGAAACTGCCTTCAGTCTCACTTTTAAAGATAAAGGTTCATTTATTTCTTTTGAGAGAGAGAGAGGCGGGGGGAGAGGCAGAGAAAGAGAGAGACAGAGAATCCCAAGTAGGTTTTGCACTGTCAGTGCAGAGTCCCTGATGAGGGATTCAAACCCATGAACCCTGAGATCATGACCTGAGCCAAAATCAAGAGTCAAATGCTTAACTGACTGAGCCACCAAGGTGCCCCAGTCTCACTTTTAAGTTGATCACTGATTAAAAATTGTTTCAGTGATTCACTGTGGGTTCAGATAAATTTAATTAATATGGTGCCACCCATATTTCCAAGCTTATTTTCAGATAGTCTCTGCATAAGGCAACCAACAGGAATTAGGGACAGTTCCTTAGTAATTCCCTCCTCTAATTCACTTCCTTGCCCTTGTCACAGCTACTCTGCTTGGAATCCCTTCATTTCCTAATAGCATGGGTCTAGGTCAATTCCAATTCTCTTTTTTATATTCTCTTTTTGTGCTGATATTTCCTATATCTTTCATTGTGATTTTTAAATCAATAACACTTGTCTCTATTTTTTAGAAAAAAATTTTAAATGTTTTTTAACATTCATTTTTGAGAGACAGAGCATGAGTGGGGGAGGGGCAGAGAGAGAGGGAGACACAGAATCTGAAGCAGGCTCCAGGCTCTGAGCTGTCAGCACAGAGCCCAATGCAGGGCTCAAACCCACGAACCATGAGATCATGACCTGAGCTGAAGTGGGGCACTCAACGGAATGAGCCACACAGGCACCCCTCTATTTTTTAGAAATTTATAGTTTGGGGTTTATTTGCACCTTTGTAGCACTCAATAATATGTTCTTACCTAGATCACACAAACACAAATTCAAAGAGTAAACATTTTGAGACTCCAAATAGCCACTGGTGAGTCCCTAGATTTCCCTTTAATGAACTTTTGTGCTATGATTATGAATTAGACTCTGCTCTAAGATCTAGAAATACAAACAAATATGGGAAACATATGTACATATGTGCAAGGAAGAACATTCGTGAAAACAAAGAATCAATATATGGTAGCCTAAACCAAACATAAACAAAGGGACACAAATTGTCAGAAGAGGGAACAATCACTACATGTTTGCAAGAAAATTGTCTGAAGGAAGGAGATTCTAACTGACATAAGAAGAGCAAATAAAGAACTGATCCAGGAAGAGAAGTTGGGAAAACTAGAGAAGGAGAAAACAATTAACATAAGTATAAATAATGAGTGTTCATCTTAGGTCAAATAACAATGAAAAAACTAGTTTTCTTGGAATATAGGATAAAGGACATCCTATTAGAGTTACAGTTTCAGGATATCAGTGTTATTGCATTAACATCTGACAGCCTAGGAAAATGGTTTGAAGTACAACTGCAGGCATTTATTATTCTTAAGGGACTTTTGACTAAATGGCTTATTTTGAACATAACATTTTAGAAATACTGACCTGGAAGTCATCCAGAATAATCAAGAACCTATAGTCACAGGTATTTCTATCATAAACAGAAGACTAAAGTGATAAGGGTAAGTAATTCATTCCTTCCTCCTAGACTCTACCTTAAGTAAAATTATGTAAGAAAAACTCTAGTTGAACTTTTCTAAAAATTCAATGCACAAATTTCTTTGTCATTCTAATAGTTCTGTAGATTGGTATGGATAGAAAGTTCGGAGTAGTGACAGCAGATACAAGGGTTTTTTTTGTTGTTTTGTTTTGTTTTGTTTTCCAAAAGCCTGTGAACTCAGTAGATTTTGGAAAGAGAAGCAGGCATTCATTCAGCGTGGTTATCTACAGGCACATTTTGCCATCAAGAACTTGTATCGAATAAGCACCATAAATTCATATTTTATCATAAAAGTAGACATATTCAACCATGAATTCAGGAGCTTTGGAGATAAATAGCTTCTTGATGGACTAGTTGATTTTATGTAGGAATTGGATGGTTAAAAAGAATTATTAATAACCAGAGCTATTCAAGCTAAACCAATATCATAACAGGATTGAAACCTCCTGCTTTAGGGTATTATTTGAGAGAGGTCATGAAGAAAATTTCTCTGGATCACAGATGGCACACTTGTCTAGGTGAATTATGTAGTCTTTTCCCTTTCTTTTAAAGCTTTAGAAGCTAACAAGTACAGCTGCTGGAGGCTGGATATTAAACCAGGAGAACCATTGGTCTGATTCGGTACAGCAATTCTTATGTTCCTAAATTGCCCACTTTCCTTCTAATTCCACTCTAATTAACTTATGGCACGATTTTAACTGCTCATTCATTTCTGGCTGCTGCAAATGGTGACTTAAAGTGAGCTGACTCGTACTTGAGTTCAAGAGCAAAGCACTATTGGCACTGCCCGTGTTCATTTGACAAACTTTGTTCTATGAAATAACTCATGAAATTCCAAAATGCAATTCAGAGATAATAAAATTCCTTTGCCTATGGATGCAGATATAGTTTTCAAAAAGTGATTGAAATAGGTATTGAAGCGATCGAGCATTTTACTGTATAATTTGAAGAAATCTTCAAAGAATTTAAAACTTAACAAGAGATATAATTCACTTTCTATCCGCATCAATTAAAGACTTTATGAAATACAACGTATTTTCCAGATACACAATTCTGAAACACTATATAATTTTAGTCTCAAAACTATAAGATATATTTAAACATCTTGGCTTTGCTGTTTTTTAAAAATATTTCCTGTTCTTGTCACAAAATAGAGACTTCAAAGTGCTAATACCTAAATTTTTTTTTTATAAAATAGAGAAATCTCTGCTCTGTTTTTACTATGAGATTTTTTTCCCCTACTTTGTGGTATACAGAAGCGGTCTAAATATCATTCATTACACTTTTCCTCTTATGTAGGTTTGAAAAGTTTTAAGACACAGCTTGTTTAACCAAAAAGGCAGAGTATTTTCCTAACATCTGTATTTCAGGAAATTACCTGCTTGTCATTGATATTTGAGCAAAGATTTGATGTCTTATTTTATGAATAGACTTATAAAAAAGACTTTAATTGACTCAGGATGCCTGATATGAAGAAAAAGTATGCATTCAGCTCTGTGCATCAAGTTTTCTTGGGATTATAAATCCCAGGATTGCCTATAAATCTTAACATAAGAATTAAGATTCTTTTTGATTAAGAATTTTGAGACAATGGTATCTAAGAAAGCTATACAATGATTTTAAAGTGAATATATTTCTAGTAAGATAAAGCCATGATTAGTAGTTGTAAATTGAAAGGCCATCTGAAATATTCCACTCCTGTGAGAGGGCTACAGATGACACTGGATAATTTCTTAAATATGAAAATGTTTATAGATTTATATTCTATGTTAAGTCACACTTGAATAAAATTGTATATTAATTTAAAGAGTAGAAGGGCTATTAGAGAATCTGAATTTAGCAAAAAAATTCATCTATTCATTCAACAAATACTGAATGCATATGATTTCAGGTTTAAGTCACAGAAAATCAACAAAGACAAAAATAAAAACTCTTGCCCCTTGCAGTATTCATTCTTTGAGGAAGATAGACAATAAACAAGATAAATAAGGAAAATACAATATGTTGGGTAGTAATAGTTCTAGAGAGGGGGCAGTGGTGAAGGAATATGCAATAATGAATTTGATTGGCCTTGGTCCATAGTTCTTATGAGGTAACCTCTGAATGTTTGTAATTTTGCACCATACCGAACTGTTTATGCTAACACGGCGACTCATGGTGGGCATCAATGGCTTTTGCTAAAGGCTTGACTCAGGGTGGGGCTATTCACACTGATATCTTATGGAAGGAACCAGCCATTCCAGAAGGACCAACCATGTGATTAGAGGGTTGGGACTTTGAGCTAGGTAATACCAACCTGACCTCCAGGAAGAGGAAGAGGGCTGAAGATTGAGTTCAAACACAGTGGCTAATAATTTAATCAACTATGCCTATATAATGAAATTACAATAACACTCTGAACCTTAAGCTCAGGTGAGCTTCCTGGGCTTGTGATACTCCATGTACACATTGCCACAATTAATGCCATGAAGGTAATGCATCTATGAGGTCCCAGAAGCTTTGCCTTTGGAATCCTGTCAGTACCAGATCCTGTTTTATGTATCTCTTCTTTTGACTGGTTCTGATATATATCCTTTTATTATATAAAAACTGCAATTGTGAAGCGTCTTGGTGGCTCAGTCGGTTAAGTTTTCTACTCTTGATTCCAGCTCAGGTCATGATCTCACAGTTGGTGAAATTGAGTCCCTCATCTGCACTGAGAGCACAAAGCCTGCTTGGGATTCTCTCTCTCTCTCTCTCTCTCTCTCTCTCTCTCTCTCTTTCTCTCTCTCTCTCTGCCCCTTCCCTGCTCTCTCTCAAAATAAATAAATCTTTTAAAAAAGATTGCTCTCTCTGTCTCTCTCAAATAAATATTGAAGAAAAAAAAACTTCAATTGTAATTATAGCACTCTCCTGAGTTCTGTGAGTCATTCTGGGGCATGATTAAATCTGAGGAAGTTCACAGAGACTTCAAATTTAGAGCCCACTATTCTGAAGTGAGGGTGGATCTGGTGGCTTTGAACTTGGAACTAGTGTCAGAAATCTTGGGCTAACTTGGAAGTCTGAAGGCCTGAGCCATTAACCTTGATTTGGCTACCTCAGGGTAGGGAAGCTGCAATATTTGATAGGAAAGGAACTTTTAAGTAAAGACTTGAAGAAGGAGAGGACTGAGATATGCAGTTTTTTGGAGGAAGAACATTTCAACAGAAGGGCTAGAAAGCAAAGGCTACAAGACAGATAAGCATCTGGAGTTTTCCATGAAAAGTGAGTAAGAGAGTGGGGCTAGAGTAGAGCCAGCCAGGGAGGGAGTAGTCTGAGGGGAAGTTGGAGAGGTAACAGGAGACCACATTAATTAGTGAACTATAGGTCCTTGTAAGCTTTTTACGTCTACTCTCAGTGGGAGAAGTAATTGGAAGGTTTGCACAAAGAAGAGACAAGATCCACTTATATTTTTCAAAAGATTATCTGGCTGGAATTCTGGGAATAGACTGCAGAGAATCCAAAGCCAGAATCAGAGAGAGCACCTAGGAGACCACTGTATAATTTAGGTGAGAGATGATGGTTATTTGAACCAGGTAGGTAGTAGTAGAAGTTGAGAGAAGTGGTCATATCTTGAGTTGGTATCTATCGAAGGTAGAGAGCAACCTTGCAATTTGCCAATGGAGTAGATATAGAGAGAAAGAGCAGTCAAGGATGACACCAAGGATTTTGGCCTGAAAAATTGGAAGGATGAATGGAGTTGCCATTACTGAGATAGAAACTGCTGCAAGAAAAACATATTTGGAGGAAAATATTGAGAATTCAGCTCTTTGCATGTTAAATTTGAGATCCAAATACAGAATGGAAGTAGACAGTTGGAATTTAGTGGTTAATCTTTATTTTACTGAGGGAATCTCTGTCTTACAAATGGATTCACAAGCTCTTGAAGGTACTATTCCCCAGGAACACCAATATTCTGACTCAGTTTCCAAATTTCAATGCAGAAATGACATTTAAAAATATACACCTTGCAATAAATGAATTCATAGGACACACAGCACCTGTCCCTTCCTATATTGTAGCTCCTTGGTCTAATGCTCCTCTTACCATCTTGTCAGACAGGCCTTCCTTGATGACTCCATTAAAATGGCCAGTCTCGATTTCCTCACACTTCAAAATTTACTTTTTAAGTTTTATTTAAATTCTGGTTACTTAACATACAGTGTAATATTAGTTTCAGGAGTACAATATAGTGACTTAACACTCGCATACAACACTTGATCCTCATCACAGGAAGTGTATGCCTTAATCCTCATCACCTATTTTACCCATTCCCACACCCACCTTCCTTCTGGTAACCATCAGTTTGTTCTCTACAGTTAAGAGTCTGTTTCTTGATTCGTCCCTCTTTTCCCTCTTTGTTCGTTTGTTTTGTTTCTTAAATTCCACATATGAGTGAAATCCTATGGTATTTGTCTTTCTCTGACTTATTCCACTTTTTATAATACTCTCTAGCTCCATCCATGCCATTGCATATAGCAAGATTTCATTCTTTTTTATGGCTGAATAATTCTCAAAATTTATTTTAACTGCACATTTTCCTCTTTCCTCATCACAGAGTGCTATGGTCTGAATGTTTGCATGCTCTCAAAATAAGGTGATGGTCTTAGAAGCTGGAGCCTTTGGGAAGTGCTTCAGCCATAAAGGCAGGCCCTCATGAATGGGACTGGTGTCTTTATACAAAAAGTTTCATAGAGATCCTTTGACCCTTCCACCATGTGAGGACACAACTAGAAGGAGCTGACTATCAGTTAGGAAGAGAGTCTTCGGCAGAAGCTGACCATGCTGGTAACTTAATCTTTGACTTCTAGTCTCCAAAAGTGTAAGCTGTTGTTTATAAGCTACCACATCTGTGGTATCTTGGTATCGCAAGAATGGGCTAAGACAGAGGGTAAGCTCCATGCAAACCATCATTTATTTACAACCTAAAACTGTGCTGAATCATAGTATTTAGGAAATAAATATGAAGAAAAAAATAAGAAACATCACAACATCATGGTAGTTTATCTCATTTGTCTTTAACTATAGTAAATATTCACATTTAAAAACCACCACCACATGGGAAATTATATTTCAAAGATGACTTATATGACTATAAGAGTCTATGAGATAGTTTTAACATATGCCTTACATGTAAACTATTTTTTACCATGACAGTTTAACATTTAAATAAACATAATTGATAACATAGTAAAATTTGTACCTAGGAGATCTCATTTAAAAAGTGAGATGTGCAGATTTATTATTCTTAGAAAAAAATTAGGAACCAATTGAGCAAAACTGATCAAAAAGAAACTAAAAAGCAGATAATATCATGATTAGTAGTGGTAGCAGAAAATGAAAAGTTTCACAAGTTGCTTCTATTTTGACATTTATGTAAAGAGAAAACAAAGCAATTTAACATAGTAAACAAATTTTCTCTTCATATATAAGTATATGATGATGAACATGAATTCATAATCTAATCTGTTTTAGAAAAATATGAAGACAGGTAAAACAGTGATGCTAGTACATAGCAAGGGATAAATAAAATCCTGTTTCTCTCAAGATCATATTCTTTACTTCATTTTGTATACAGGCAACTCCTTACGATAAATGTAGACATTAAATACATTTTGAAGTAGTTTTATTCCTTCTAGAGACATTTTCTGTGACTATATTTATAAATTTGACAAAGTGCCATTATTGATTTCATTTAAGTGTGCTAAAAACTATTCAATCTTTAAAACTGACTAAACAATAGCTTTTTTAATTAAATTAATAGTAACATTTATTCTTTAAAAAAATTTTTTTAACGTTTATTTATTTTTGAGAGACAGAGAGAGGCAGAGCATGAGCAGGGGAGGGGGAGAGAGAGATACAGAATCCGAAGCAGGCTCCAGGCTCTGAGCTGTCAGCACAGAGCCCAACGCGGGGACGCGGGGCTCAAACTCATGAACTGAAAGACCATGACCTGAGCTGAAGTTGGACGCTCAACCAACTGAGCCACCCAGGTGCCCCAATTGTAACATATATTCTTAATCATATAACCAACTCAATATCCACTGAATTCTCTTAAATCAACTTAGTATTAATTTGTGAATGCATTCCCAATAATTCAAACATACTGCCTCCATTTTAACCTATAAGGCTGTATCCTAGGTTGATCAATTAATTTTATAGAACTTATACTGAACTTGATCGTTTCCTACAAGTTTCCAAGATGAATCTTTAAAGACAAATGGAATAATTTAAATACTTTTTCTTTGCATACAAACACACAAAGATGCATATTTCTATGTATCTGACTCCTGACTCTGTGTGTGTGTGTGTTTGTGTGTGTGTGTGTGTGTGTGTGTGTGTGTGTATGTATTCTGCAACTCGAATATTAGAGGTACCAAAAACAATTGAACAAATATCACTTATATACAAATGTAATTTATATCATACTATTGAAACTCACTGTAAAAGTACCAGTACCAGATTATATAGATAACAACTATATTTTGAGCTTTAGAGTAAATAACATCTTACTTATTTTTGCATATTCAGCATGTATCATAAGCCTGCACAGAAACTATACGTTCAATAAATCCTTGCTTAAATGAGAACTAAGTGACTAGCCTTCAGAACTTTGGATGTATTTTAGATGAATTTAATATCAGTTATAAAATATTAATTTTCACAGTATTAGAAGAGAGGAATTAACTTTATTCTCATGTGTTAAGATGACAAAAAGTCTTGTAAATAATACTCTTCTCAGGTTAAAAACTTGAAAACTCACATTAGCTCTTTAAGTGTCTAAAGTAATAATGCATTTAATGTCCAAGTCCTACATCAGCTGATGAGGAGTCACAATATGCACGACTTTCTGAGTTTCTCATAACCCCTGTTCACAAACTGAAACTCAGCTCTTTTCCAAGGTTCATTTTAGATTCACTGTAGTTTGTTAGGAAGGTTTTTATGGTCGTACTGTTCTCCCTTTGTAGGCAATAAGGGCAAAAATATTAGTTACTAAAGCAATATGTAGTGTATAATAATGTAGTTGTGCATAGAGAGTTTTTTATAAATAGATTATTTGCAATTTAAATTATATTTAATGCAAATATCTAAACCTAGTTCACTTTTGTTGTTGGCTTCCTTCCATCTCTTGACATTTCCAGTGCAAACTGTGGAGATGAGAGAAGTAATTATGGACGAACAAGTCTCTAGATTCATTGGTTTGTTAAGTTTCCTCCTTACTCCAACAGGTTCGTTATTCTAGGCAAGAGTCTGGGTACCCAGAAGGGCAGGACTGTATTAGTACAACACAGAAGTTGTCAGTAATTCAGAAATTCTTTAACAATGACTTCTTGCATCTAAATCTACTGTGTGGATACAGTCCATGGTCAAGTTGGTTATTAAATTTTTATTATTTATCATTCCTAACTAGTGGATTGGAATACATTCTTAACCTCACAGAAAAATAGGAATACAGATATTTATGAGAGAAAGAGAGATCAGAGGAAGAGGAAAAGAAAAGAAGGGAAGAAAAGAGAAGAATCCTAAAGGCCATGTAAAAAACTGCATGATCCTGTTACCAAATTTGCTCAAAAGACAAACCATATCAATAGGCTAAACCACCTATGGAAGAAAAAAAGAGAGGGAGGTTTATTGTCACTCACCATTAATAAAAAGGAACAGATTACATTTCAGTTAAATAAATACCATTAGTTAAATGAGATATGTTTAGCTGCAGATCATCTTCTAACTTTGAGAATAATTAGTAACTGTAGTAACTGAAGGTAGGCAGCATATGGGCTGAGGTTTCAGCACTAGCAATAAGCAAAGGCCCATTATGATATAATATAGCTAGATATGTGCTATGAAAGTGGATGCCTGGTAAGAAAGAAACATCTAGTCTAAAGGATGATCATAAAAAGTAAAACTGTGGAATATTGAAGGTAAGATTTTTTTTAAGTGTATTTACTTATTTTGAGAGAGAGAGAGAGAGAGACATAATAGGAGGGCTAGAAAAAGGAGAGAATCCCAAGTGGGCTCTGGGCTGGCAGCACAAAGCCCCAGAAGGGACTCAAACCCACGAATTGTGAAATCATGACCTGAGCTGAAATCAAGAGTTGGACACTTAACCGACTGAGCCACCCAAAGTGCCCCATGAGGTGAGAGTTCTTCAGGAAACTTGTCTAAACAACAACT
>NC_064810.1:97619665-97656456 GCF_023721935.1 Panthera uncia | reverse complement strand
CTTCTTCTTCTTCTTCTTCTTCTTCTTCTTCTTCTTCCCCTTCTTTCTTTCTTCTTTCTTTCTTCTTTCTTCCTTCTTTCTTCCTCTTCTTCCTCTTTTTAACTAGTGCCTAACAGAGAACCTGGCACTGGTTATCAATGTTGCTGAACCTAATCATATTTAAGAAAAAAAGGGGGGGGGAGGAAAATGTTTCAAATACACACAAACATGTTTCTCCTTTTAATCCAAATCTAAGTCCTCCTACACATATTCACCTTTGCTGAGATGTAGTATTTTGTTTTCCCTAAATTTATAACTAAGAAAAAGTTACCCAACTTAAAACACATTTCTGTTTTGTAAGAACTTTTAAATCTTAATTACTATTTAAATGTGGCCACTGTACTTAACCCACTCTCCTAAATACTGCACTGCAATAGTTGGATAGAGTCATGCAAACAAGTTGATTTCCAAGACGCAGTTCCCATTTAGCAATTGGTTTGCACTGCACATCTTCAGTTGTTTATCAGCTGAAAGAGCAAAAGGTTGCCAAACAAAAGATCTCTAAGATCTTTACTATCCTGGTAAAGTATGGTATGACGGATGACCAAAGCTTTCTTGGTCTGGTAAATTATTCTTTCTTCTTTCCTCTGCATTGTTTGGACAGAATGATTTGTTTAATTATCTGGAGAGTTAAACAGGAATACCAGGCAATGTTTGGCTCCTCCAGCTCTCCAGAAAATGAACTGGGTTGAACACTAGAGTGATTTATTTATTTATTTAGTGCTTTTTAAAGTTTTTATTTAAATTCCAATTAGTTAACATACAGTGTGGTATTAGTTTCAGGAGTAAAATATAGTGATTCAATACCTGCATACACCTGGTGCTTATCACAGCAAGTGCGCTCCTTAATCCCGATCACCTATTTTTACCCATCCCCCACATACCTCCCCACTGGTAACCATCAGTTTGTTCTCTATAGTTAAGGTCTGTTTTACCTTCCCCTATCTCTTTTTTCCCTTTGTTTGTTTGCTTTGTTTTTAAAATTCCACATACAAATGAAATCATATGGTATTTTTCTTTCTCTGTCTGACTTCTTTCCCTTAGCATAATACTTTTTAGATCTATCCATGTCATTGCAAATGGCCAGATTTCATTTTTTTTTATGACTAATATTCCATTGTGTATATATACCACTTCTTTATCCATTATCTGTTGATGTACACTTGGGCTGTTTCCATAATTTGGCTATCATAGATAATGCTCTATGAACATTGAGGTGCATGTATTCTTTTGAATTAGTATTTTTGTATTCTTTGGGTAAATACCTAGCAGTATTTACAATTGCTGGATAATAGGGTAGTTTTTTTTGTGGGGGGAGGAGCATCTATATTGTTTTCCAGAGTGGCTGTACCTGTGCACATTCCCACCAACAGTGCGAAAGCTTTCCTCTTTCTCCACATCCATGCCAGCACCTGTTATTTCTTGTACTGTTGATTTTAGCCATTCTGACAGGTCTGAAGTGATATCTCATTGTAGTTTTGAATTGTATTTCCCTAATGATCAGTGATGTTGAGCACCTTTTCATGTGTCTGTTGGCCATCTGTATGTCTTCTTTGGAGAAATGTCTGTTCTTGTCTTCTGCCCATTTTTTAATTGGATTATTTGTGCTTTGGGTGTTGAGTTTTAGAAGTTCTTTGTATATTTGTATAGTGACCCTTTATCACATAAATCATTTTCAAATATCTTCTCCCATTCCATAAGTTGCTTTTTAGTTTCATTTATCACTTCCTCTGCTGTGCAGAAGCTTAGAGAGAAGCAGAAACTTATTCTCCCTCCCTTCCTCCCTTTCTTCCTTCTCCTTTCCTTCTTTTCTTTCTTCTTTTCTCTTTGTTAGCTTGGCAAGTGCATCCATATATCTTGCCTAATTTCCAAGTGTCCAAATGCATTATATTTGCATTATCATTTTGTTTCTAGTGGCAATAGATCAACCACTATCATTTCTACATGATCACATGAATTCCCAGAGACACTACAGTCCAAGGGTCTGTAGAAATTCCAGAAGCACTTTTACATAACAACACTAGAGCTCTTATTTTAATAAAAGGCAAACTTAACATTAATTATGGATAAGAAAATGATCCCAAACTGGAAACAAATTTGTTTCTCTTTTGAGTCTTCCAAATTCTATCAGTTTTATACTTCATGTTGGTTTGCTGTAGTCTCTGCCATAAAGATAATGGCAGCAAGCCCACAGTTTCAGGAATAAGCCTAGGAAATGCCAAGAAAAAGTCCTGGAAACTTAGTTCTGTAGTAGCATATGTATCTTAAAATAGTTTGATTTTAAGGGAACACTTGAACATTAGAAGAGACTTGGGAAATCAAATGCTCTAAGAAAATTATACAAAATCTCAATTATTGCAATTTTTTTTCTTTAATGGGTAGTTTGAGCATATCAAATAATTCTCCTTGAATTAAAAGTTATTTTCTTTATATAACTATTCACTGGAGGTCCCTATATTTGAGTAACCACTTCCATTAGACTGAAAAGCTCCATGAGAGCGGAGAACATGACTGTGTGCTCATTCCCATAGCCTAGTATAGTCAGTGCTCAGTAAAGGCACGGGGTAGCCTACTAGACCTTGCTGAAGTAAGTAAACCATTAAATTGATTATATTTCAACTTATTATAATTTTATGTATAAATATATAAATAGAATTTGTTCTAATGTGCAAAGAAAGATTTAGCTAATTAATATATTACAAAATATAAATTTTCAACTATCTATATATGATTTTATTTGTATATTTACAGGGCATTGTTTTTAGGGAAAGTAAAGTAATGGAAACAAGTGTGCCACATTAAGGTACATGGATAGCAATAATATCATTTTTGGAGAAACTGTCAGCATAACAAATAATTTAAGTAGTAACTTTTATGGCAATGCACATACATACAGAGCTTCAAATTATACTCAATGAATTTTCCAAAGTGAGCACTCAAGCATATTTAATTTCTAATCATTAAAATAGTTATACATACAAACCAATCTTATTTCATTTTAATGAGAGGTAAAAACATTTGATCTAAGTGATATTAAGTCTATATGAACATTGGAGAGATAACAGTAAATTATATATTTTCTATCTACAATATAAAATAGGATGCTGTTTTTCAATAATTCTATTACATTACTTGAACAATAATTAATAGATTAGAAATTATCCTATCCATATTTTTAAAATATTATTTAAAATTTTTATGATGTCCTATCCCAGCCTCAATCATTTCTCATTAAAGAATTATATTTATTTATTAACATGGAGTTGGAAATGTTTTATAATCAATGATTTTCTGTTCTTAACTCTTTTCTGGATATTTTTCTAGCTTTTCTATTACTTAAATTTTTTTTTTAATATTTTTACTCAATAATAAATAAAGGTTTCCTGAAGTAATGTTGTCCAATCTCCTATGCAGTATTTTATTGCCTGTAAAGTATCTACATAAAGCTATTCCAGCTTCTGTTCATTCACTTTCCATAATGGGATGTGTGTCACATTCTGGACCACAGGTCATTCCAATCCCTGACAACTTCATTCATTACTAATTCTACTTGATAAAACAGACCTGTATTCAGGCCCTGCTAGGATTCCAGGCACTGTGGATATTTTTTATTCTTTCTCAAAGAGAAATATGTTTTTTTTTCTTTTTTTATACTGTTAAAAATGGTCTCTATATGAATTTTACCCAAAGGTTCTCTGCTTTGTGCCCACATAGAATATGTCTAAACTCTCTTTTATGACATAATTTTTTTTTCTTGAAACCAGCTACACTCACTGCCACAACAAACACCTTTTTTTCCCCTCCAGACTAAATGTAACCTCTTCACTTGTGAGACAGTGAGGTTATTCTTAATCGGAGATGTATCACATAATAGACAGTGTTTTGTTGAATTTTTTAATCCACAATAAAATATCAAGCTAATTTTTTTTTCAGGAAGTTGTTTGTTATTTCTTCATTGAATTTTATCACCTAGTGTGTGCCAGGAACTCCTCTCTGGACAATGGATATAACGGTGAATAGGACTGATCAGAGATCCATTATTTTAATTTGTGGAGATAGACAATATATAAACAAAGTAATAGATATAAAAAATTCAGATAGTAATATTGTTGATGAAGAAAGACAAATAGTATAGCCAAACATCTTTAACAAGCATGTACTAATTCATAACTGGCTATTGATTCATGGAAAAGTTTGAGATGAGCTGACAGGTGTTGAAAGCAAACCTTACTTTTTGTGCTGCTTCTTGGCTACAGTTTTCTGGCTTTTCCTTAGAAAAGGAAATTTAAGATGAACAGAGTGGACTTTGCAGTTCTCATAGATGCTAAGTACAGCTCAAGCAGTCCCTCCTGGACTTCCTTAGAGACAATGACGAGTGTAATTTCTGAATGACTTGCAAATTGCGGCTAAGTCAGTCATAGGGTTTTACTTCTTATATACGAAGCAGATGTATCATAATAAAAACCAAAAAGATAATCATTTTACATTGGCTAGTAAGATTTAATAACTTGTGAATTTAAAGACAGTGTTCCTTGGACACTTTTTCATGAATTTTATGTAAAACTATCTGAAGTAATGCTAAAGAATTACAAATATTTGTTTCTGGGGCACCTGAGTGGCTCAGTCAGTTAAGCGTCTCTGAATTTTGGCTCAGGTCACGATCTCATGCTGATGTAGTTTAAGCCCTGCATCAGGCTCTGTGCTGACAGTGTGGAGCCTGCTTGAGATTCTCTCTGTCCCTCTCTCTCTACCCCTCCCCACTCATGCTGTCTCTGTCTCTCTCAAAATACATAAATTTAAAAAATATATTATTTTCTGTTAAATTGTATGTTGTTTTATTATTATAGCTATAGAAATAATTATCTTCCTATGATCAGATATATTTTTGACATTTTATATGAATATATAATTATGAAGTAAATATAAATTATGAAATATAATATATAAAATTAAATATATACTTGAAATTAGAAATTTTAAAACTTTCTTAATCTGAGAGGTGAGAAAAATTTATTTTCTACATAGAAATAGTAGCTATATAAAGAAGAAGAGGAACAAGTGATCTTGGTTACAATGTATCTATCTCACAGTTTAAATTTCTAAACTATTATTTCAGGTACCATAATTTAGAAACAACTTTAATATCAAGAAACAAGGTGGAAAAGGTATTTACTAAAAATACTATTGCAGGGCACCTAGGTGACTCAATCAGTTAAGCGTCCAACTCTGGATTTCAGCTCAGGTCATGATCTCATGGTGTGAGATCAAGCCCAGCATGAGGCTCCATGCTGGGCGTGGAACCTGCTTAAGATTCTCTTTCCCCCTACCCTCCCTCCCAAAAAAAGATTCTCTCTCTCCCTCTTCCTCTGCCCCTCCCCCACTCACATTCTTGTGCACAATTTCTTTCTCTCTCTCTCAGAAAAACAATGTTATTGGCTGTGTGATCTTGGGCAATTTGCCTAAGCTCCCCAATCATCAATTTATTTGTAGAATAGGAATATTAATGCATTTTA
Source organism: Panthera uncia (assembly GCF_023721935.1). Taxonomy (NCBI): domain Eukaryota; kingdom Metazoa; phylum Chordata; class Mammalia; order Carnivora; family Felidae; genus Panthera; species Panthera uncia. The sequence goes on along the minus strand of NC_064810.1, from coordinate 97,650,904 downwards.
CACACATTCATTGTAAAGAATGCATGAAATATCTATATAGAATGTTTAGAATCATAATAGAATATTTAATAGTAAACATTAATAAAGTATTTAACAAATGGGTCTTAGTCTTAATAAAACATTTAATAAGTGGAAAGTGTGATGAATAAGTAGATGACAACAGCAATGGTAAAGGTGATAACAGCACTGTCCTATAACCACCAAAGCCACTCTGGCTGTTGACTACAGGCTTTCCACAGTAGAATTCATATTACTTACTGGACATGTTTTCCCAATAAAGATGTAAGGTAGGTTTTATTAGGGAAATAGAGACATGGTAGAATTAATCACCTTGGAAACTATATGGCAAGGATCAAGTGTATCTTCCTATAATGGCCATGTTCTTTCTGATCCATTATAGTTGGAGGTTCAACAAAAAAGTAAGGCTATTTTTGTTGGATGAAAGAAGAACCAAGAAATCAGTTCAGTGTGTGTTAGATTTTCAACTTTTAATGTGATTTATTTCAATCTTTTTGGAATTAAAAAGTAATGAAAATAAAACAGTGTTTTATCTTTTAAATATACTTGTAATTAAGAAAAAAATCTTCATGGGACCTCATCAAAATAAAAAGCTTCTGCACAGCAAACAATCAGCAAAACTAAAAGGCAACCAATGGAATGGGAGAAAATATTTGCAAACAATATCAGATAAAGTGTTAGTATTCAAAATCTATAAAAACTTATCAAACTCAACAGCCAAAAAACAAATAATCCAGTGAAGAAATGGGCAAAAGACATGAATAGACACTTCTCCAAAGAAGACATTCAGATGGCCATCCGACACATGAAAAAATGCTCCACATCACTTATCATCAGGGAAATACAAATAAAAACCACAATGAGATACCACCTATCAGAATGGCTAACATGAACAACTCAGGCAACAACAGATGTTGGCAAGGATGAGAAGAAAGAGGATCTTATTTGCATTGCTGGTGGAAATGCAAACTGGTGCAGCCACTCTGGAAAATAGTATGGAGGTTCCTCAAAAATTAAAAAGAGAACTACCCTACCACCCAGCAATTGCACTACTTGATATTTTCCAAGGGATACAGGTGTGCTGTTTCGAAGGGGCACATGCACCCACCCCAATGTTTATAGCAGCACTATCAACAATAGCCAAAGTATGAAAAGAGGCCAAATATCCATTGATGGATGAATGGGTAAAGAAGATGTGGTATACACACACACACACACACACACACACACACACACACACACACACACACTATGGAGTATTACTCAGCAATCAAAAAGAATGAAATCTTGCCCTTTGCAGCTAGGTGGATGGAACTAGAGGGTATTATGCTAAGCAAAATTAGTCAGAGAAAGACAAATATCATATGACTTCACTCATATGAGGAGTTTAAGATACAAAACAGATGAACATAAGGGAAAGGAAGCAAAAATAATATAAAAACAGGAGGGGGACCAAAACATAAGAGACTTTTAAAGATAGAGAACAAACTGAGGGTTGCTGGAAGGGTTGTGAGAGAGGGAATGAGCTAAATGGGTAAGGGGCATTAAGGAATCTATTCCTGAAATCATTGTTGTTCTATATGCTAACTAACTTGGATATAAATTAAAAAAATAAATTAAATAAAAATTTAATAAATAAATAAATCATAAATAAAAAGAAAAAATCTTCATCCCAACACTTTTTTAGAAAACCTATTCCTTCAGACATGAATTTACCACAATTTATCTTATTTGCACATCGATGAGAATATTATGCATGAAATAGCTTTTAATTTAATACACATTTTTAAGTTATATCTCTGTTGCTACCACCATTATTTTCTCTTATATTAACCTGCTTTTTGTCTGTGTAGTTGAAAAAAATATTTTAAGTATGTTTCTGTTTCTTATGCTATAAAGCAGTGATTCTTAATGTAAAGAGAAATAAGAGAGGAGAAACGGTGGTGATAAGGAGACACATCTATTTAGGGGTTATTCAGAATTATTTGCAGGACCTTTTAAAATTGCATTCGCTCACCTAGAGTTTTTGATAAAGGTGTAAGTCCTTTTCTTTATCTTTACAATCACCGTCATTGTGACCCAATATTCTGGAGGCAAGTAAAGACCTTGTTATTCAAATGTTTGTAATAAATTAAAAATCAAGGGGCACCTGGGTGGCTCAGTTGGTTAAGCATCCGACTTTGGCTCAGGTCATGATCTCACAGTCCGTGAGTTCAAGCCCCGTGTCAGGCTCTGTGCTGACAGCTCAGAGCCTGGAGTCTGCTTCAGATTCTATGTCTCCCTCCCTCTGACCCTCCCTCTTTCATGCTCTGTCTCTGTCTGTCTCAAAAATAAGTAAACATTAAAAAAATTAAATTAAAAATCAAACTGCTATTCAGATTCTGGGTTCACAAGTGTTAACTTTCACTCAAATTTGCTTCTTGCCTCTGTCCCCTTTCTTGACAAACGTATCCGTTTTCAGTTTTAACTATTCTTGTACATGATGAACTCACATGTCTCTGTCCACATTCTTTCATCCATAACACCTTGCTGGACTCAAGTCATAGAATCCCAGCCACTGCATATACACCTACATTTATTGTTCTGCTTTTCCTTCAACTCTATGAGACTACACCATATTTAACCTCCATGAAAGCACTCTCTGTGTTCTCAGATTCAATTAATGTCTTCAACTTGCTCCCAGTATCACATTACACCCTGAGGGGCTGCATAAAACGTGGTTTGGAATCACAAGCTTTGAAACTATACTCTCCTACTAAAAACTGGCTGAACTCGCATGACGTTATTCAACTTCTCAGAGCCTGTTTATCCATACATTTTTAATAAGTGATCTCAAGAGGACCACAAGGTTGGCTGGAGCATTGTAAGCAGGGACAGAATCTTAATAGAAGTAGACAAAGAACATCTCATAGAGGCCCTTTTAGATAATGATAAGAAATTTAGATTTTATTCTAGATAAAATAAGAAATCACTAGAGAGCTATTATCTAGGCAGTTACAAGATTTGGCTAACATTTTGAAAAGATAACTGCAGCTATAAAGAATGAGAATAAACTATAAAGCGACAAAGGAGGGACCAGGGAGACTGGCTATTGCAGTAAACCAGAACAGGTACGTTGGTGGTGTAGAATAGGCTTGTATCTGAAAACAGTGAGACCTAAATTATTTTTGGATCTATTTTAAAGGTTGAGTTGATAGAACTGGCTGATGTAGAATGGAGAAAGTAAGGATTTAAAGATAGGGAAGGTTTAAGTTTTGAGTAACTTGAAATGTAGGAGACATTTACAGATGGAATTAATTAATTAATATATATATGTTAAAGACTATATATGTTTATATATTAAACACTATATATATATAGTGCTTAACTAATGTTTATATATATATATGTATTATATAATATATATTAAACACTATATATATATATACACACACACACACACACACACACACACACACACACATATATAGTAAGTAATCTCATCTATTTCTAACACAATAGAAATAGATGAGATTACTTAGGGAAGAGTATAGAAAAAGAAAAAAGGGAAGAGATCTAAGAACTAAGCTCTCTTAGGTAGAAAACTTGAGAAGAATCCATTTAATTATTCATTTACTCACTTACTGAAAAATTATTCGTTGACTACCTATTATGTGCCTAACAATGTTACAGGTACTGGATATACAGTTTTAAATAAAAGCCTTATTTTTCTGGATCTTATATTTTGGTGGGAGAGTGAGATGGTGAATAAGACCAATCTGCTCAATAATATGTGTTAAGAGGACAAAAATATGCAGACAAGGAAAATGTTAAATGTATAGAAAATTGGGCAGCCTGGAAAATTGGGCAGAATTTTGGGCTGAAGAAAATGAAGGGTATATTCATGAAATATCTGAAGAAGGAGGCAGAGATCAGTGAGGAAGACTCTGCAAAAGTTCTGAGTATAAACAGCATCAAGTGTGCCCTGTAAGTTCAAGAAACATTAAGGAAACAGAAAGGTGTGGAACAGAGATGCTGTGTTGACAACAGATGAAGGTTGAGCAAACACAAGAAAGTTAACACCAGGCACAAAGCTAGTGAAAAAATATATATGGGACACGATGGTGGTTTGAACCTAAGTAGTAGGGGCAGAAGTAGTCAAGAGTTATTAAACTCCTTTCATCCATTCATTTGTTTTATGCTGTAATACAGACACCACAGTCTGCACCTAAGCAATTTAGTTTTCATCTTCCTCTCCCTAAAATGGATATATTCCTACTTAGCCAAAACCAACGTGTCCTACCAAATAAATTTAACAATAATTTCCAAATATCACTGAATGTCCAGACTATATTTATGACTATTTTAGATGAAAAGATATGTAATGGGCATTAATAACTATAAGTAGTATGTAACCTTAAGAGAATTCTTGCTTGCTTATTTTTGTAAAGGTCAAGTTGACAGAATTTACTGATAAACTGGATATGGGGAATGATAAAAAAAGGGAGGCAGCAACATTTATCCTGAGATTTTTGGCATATGCAAATGGAAGAATGGAGTTGTTTTTAACTGAGATAAGAAAGCCTAAGAGGAGAATATTAAAAGAAAATTATGACTATTTAGTTTATGATAGTAAGTATCTAAACAAATACACACATAAGGTCCAGGGCAATCAGGGAGGGGTCTGGGCTGCAGATACAACTTTGGAAGTCATTATTATGTTGATGGTAGTTAAAGGGAGGAAGCTGGTTGGGATCACCTATGGGATGAAAATGTACAGAAAAGAGAACATATTCAAGGACTAAGTTTTGGAACACTACAACATGCAGAGGTGAGCTGAAGAGGAGAAACCCCAAAGGAGACTAAAATAGTTTTGGAAAGGTTAGACAAAACTTGGTGATGGCTGGGTTTGCAGGACCCAACTGAAGGAGATGCTTCAAGAAGGAGAGAATGCACCAAGTTCAAACACTGGTAAAAGGTTAAGTAAGAAGACTGAGGAAGGATTATATAATTTGGTAATGTAGAAGCAACTGCTGACCATTACGAGACTAGTCAATTTGAGGTGGCTGGGAAAATGGAATAGTCTAAATACAGAATGAGAGAAGAAAAGTAGGCAATTGGTAAAGATATTTTGCTATCAAAGAGAATAGGAAAATGAGAAAGTAGCTATTGAACAATGTGATGTCTTTTTTAAGATGTTATACATTAATAAAAATAGGAATGATATATAAAGAAAAATGATGAAAGAGAGAAGGAAAATAATTTTTTTCATGTTTATTTATTTTTGAGACCGAGAGAAAGAGTGCAAGCAGAGGAGGGGCAGTGAGAGAGGGAGATAGAGAATCCCAAGCAGGCTCCACGCTGTCAGCCCAGAGCTCCACGCAGGGCTCAATCTCACAAACCATGAGATTATGAACTGAGTCAAAATCGAGAGTTGGACGCTCAACTGAGTGGGTCACCCATGCGTCCCTAAAGAGAAGGAAAATAATTATAAAAGCTACATTCTTGCATAGTCATGAGTGGATGGGCTCCACGCATCCCACCTGCGGTGGGCACAGGAGACAGAAAGTTAGCTACAGAAGAAGAAGGTAGGGTACTTAGGCGTGAATTCTGATAAGATGATTGATTTGGTGAGCTAATAGAGTCAGGGTTTGTGTGTATGCGTGTGTGCGCGCACGCGTGTGTGTGTGTGTAAAATGCAGGTTTATAACTGAAAGTGTAACTGGCAGAGGAATGTTTAGGCTTTGAAGAGTGAGTAAATAATAATATTCTCTAGAAAAGTTGGAGAAATAAATAAATTGGCTAGCAACATTTAATAGCAGGAAACATTAAAGATCTTGAGTGTAAGGTCTTTTTTTTTTTTTTTTTTTCAACGTTTTTTATTTTTATTTTTGGGACAGAGAGAGACAGAGCATGAACAGGGGAGGGGCAGAGAGAGAGGGAGACACAGAATCTGAAACAGGCTCCAGGCTCCAAGCCATCAGCCCAGAGCCTGACGCGGGGCTCGAACTCACAGACCGCGAGATCGTGACCTGGCTGAAGTCGGACGCTTAACCGACTGCACCACCCAGGCGCCCCTGAGTGTAAGGTCTTAAAGTCATTAGTACTGTGTGTGTGTGTGTGTACAGCCACATTAAACTGTTTGGTTGCAATTGTATATTTAGACATAAAGAAGGTTGTGATTTCTGCAGGTGAGAAAGATTAAAAAGAGTCATTGGATGGATTATTGTTATGAACACTGAAATAATTAAAAATGCTTACAAGATTTATGGTAGAAAGAGGACAAGGAAGCTAGATGTTCAAAATTGGTGAGTGAGTAGGATTCACTAGGATTTAAGCAGACTCCTACAGCAAGAACGGGGAGTGTGTAGCGTTGTCTGACATTGTTCAATAGAATTTGCCTCAGAGTGGAATGAGGGAGGTGGGTGGAATGATGTTTTGGAAATGGTGATGAGCACTCAGGTAGACAGTTGTACGACTCTGGTACATGAATACTGAAATAAAAACAGTCATCCCTTGAATGGGCTGAAGGGAAAATAGAATCTTCAGGACCAAAGAATGAAGGAAATGCTTAAAAACTGAAACTGCAGTGAATTTTGTTGACAGACCGGGAATCCCAGAAGGGACAGTGGGAGGGGTTTGGAAGCTTGGCAAAAGTGGAAATTTGATAAGGGTGTCTTTCAGTATAGGTTACTGAAGACACACAAATACATTTCCAAAGGGATTCTTAAATACAAGCTTATGTTTCATAGTGGTATAAGATGTTTTGTTACATATTTTGATTATTTAAATTGATGTGTGCACACTCATATGTATAGCGGGAGAAGAAGAGACGTTTTTCTCTCTTCATATGATTCTGGAAGATCTGAGATATAGCACCAGGAGCGTCTGGGTGGCTCAGTCAGTTGAGCATCCCATTTCAGCTCAGGTCATGATCTCACAGTCCATGGGTTTGAGCCCAAAGTCAGGCGCCGTGCTGACAGTTCGGAGCCTGGAGTCGGCTTCAAATTCTTTGTCTCCCTCTCTCTCTCTGCCCTTCCCCCCCATGCTCTGTCTCTCTCCATCTCTCAAAAATGAATAAACATTAAAAAAATTTAAGATACAGCACAGATGGATGACACCAATGACCTAGATCATTAAATATAAAGGTCATTGTTTTGGTGCTTATTTTGCTGATTTTTTACCTTTCTTTTCCAGAAATTTACTTGCAATGCCTTCAGAAACAGCACAAATTTATTTTCTTTTTTCTTTTTTTTCTTAATATATGGCCACTCCTTCTTACTCTGAATTTTAGGCAGCTTGTCCTTTTCTTCCTCCCTAACGTTGGATATTGTGAAGTATCATAGTCCTGTTAGGTTTCCCATTGTACATAAAGTATCTAAGTGATCACACCCAGTTTGGCTGATTACATTACTATTTATATCCAAGTACCTAACAATGAAAACTCATGGGTGTTTCACAGACACTAACTCAATGTGTGAAGGACTGAACTCCTCAATTTATTATTTCTGTCATTCACATGTATCTCACTCAGTAAGAGATCCTGACCAGTCAGGGCACCTGGTGGCTCAGTCGGTTAAGTGTCCGATTTGGGAGCTCGAGCTGGGAGTCCGACTCTGTGTGGACAGCTCAGAGTCTGGAGTCTGCTTTGGATTCTGTGTCTCCCTCTTTCCCTGCCCCTCCCCGGCTCGTGCTCTGTCTCTGTCTCTCTCTCAAAAATAAATAAACATTAAAAAGAAAAATTTGTTTTTTAAAAAAAGAGATACTGAGTCAAGTCAGAAAACTGTGTAAACTTCATTGATTTCCCCTTCTCAAATACCCTTTATAATTATCTAAGTAATCATCAAACCGTCTTATATCATCATCAAATCATCAAACTGACATATCCACTGAACCTATCAAATCGATCATCTGACTGGTCTTTTGTTTTTTTACTTAATTTTTTTAAGTTTGTTTATTTTAATCTTTTTTTAAGTTTATTTATTTTTGAGAGGCAGAGAGAGACAGAGAGACAGAGAGAGAGACAGAGCATGAGCAGGGGAGGAGCAGAGAGAGAGGGAGACACAGAATCTGAAGCAGGCTGCAGGTACTGAGGTGTCAGCACAGAGCCCGATGCGGGGCTGGGAGATCATGAGCTGGGTCGAAGTTGGAAGCTTAACCGACTGAGTCACCCAGGTGCCCCTATTTATTTATTTTTAAGAGAGAGAGAGAGGGAGGAAGGGGCAGACATAGAAGGAGATGAGAGAGAGAGAGAGAGAGAGAGAGAGAGAGAGAGAGAGAGAGAGAGAGAATCCCAAGCAAGTTCCACACAGCACAGAAACTGATGCGCGGCTCAAACTCACAAACCAGGAGATCATGACCTGAACTGAACTCAAGAATTGGACCCTCAACTGACTGAGCCACCCAGGTGCCCGCTGCCAGGTCTTTTCATTCTCAACATAACCCTTCTAATCTAGGATTATTATTGCTGCCCTGGGCCATTGAAACACATCTCTAAATCATATTCTGTCACCTTTCTTGCTCACCTCTAGGCCATCTTTCTCCTGCAGACAGGATGATCTTACTAAAATGCAAATTTAATAGCATTCTGCCCTGACTGAAACAAACAAGGAAGCAACAAAACAAGATATTTCCACATGGTGCCCTTCCGATATAATCCTAAAACTAGTAGAGTTGACACATTTATGAACTGGTTTCTGCAAAACTCTTCAGACTCATGTCTCCCCACTCCTGCCTTCTTGCTTTCTCTTGCTCTCTTTATCAGCTTTGGGTTTTTGCAAACACTATTTTATCTTCCCAAAGGGCTCTCTCCTTGAGAAAGGTTTCCATAAGACTCTAGGACTGACTTGAGGTTCTTCGATGCTTTATTCCACAGAAGCCTATTTTTACTCATGGTGTAGCCCTTGTCACTGTGCATGGAAAATTGTTATTTGCTGCTGTCTTTCAGCAGTAAGTGGTACCTCTTAGGTGGCAGGTCTGCATTTTATTCTGAAGTATATTTCTACTAACTCTACAACATTCACCACAGTGTCTGGCTTCTAATTGGAGCTCCAAAAAAATTGGAGAATTTTTTTTTTCAATGAATAAAATTATAAAATATCATAGACATGTAGGATACAATTTAATATAAAATATTTGATTTTGTATAATCAAGATTTTTTGTTCATAATATTGGATAATATTAGAACCAGATGCCCAAATAATGGTATAATCATATCTTTACAATAATGACTATGTAGTTTATTTTGATCTGCCTGAATAATAGCAAAATAGATCAAATATTGTTCTGATTGTTTTAATGACCAAACTGGGTTCTTTCCCATGGCCGTGTTGATTGAGAATGCAAAATTGTGTTAAATTAGAAAAGAGTAGCGTTACTAGAACACTGTGATCTTCTAGAAACAACTATTATTTTATGTGGGCTATTTGGGGAGTTGGAAGGACAGCATTAAGCCAGTATAACTGAAAATACTGAAGTTCAGGTATAAAATATAGCTAGACCCAATTTCCATGTGGTTTCAATTAAAAAACTGATTTTTTTTTCAACTTTTAGGTCAAGACTACACTCTTGCTAAATTGGAATATTCATGGATCTCTTGTGCAGCATACTAAATACATCTTAAATACAGGACACTTTTCAACTTTTTAAAATTGTTATATAATAAGAACATAGAACGAATGAGTAGATTTTAAAATTTTTTTGAGATTCGAGATGATTTAAAACATGTTACTTCCCATTCTATATAATCACATATGCATAACTGTTTAGATCCAATGTTCATATTTAGCATAAGTTTAGTAGGGGTACACAAGGCAAATATTTGTTAGGTATATTTCCTTCTAACTATCTCATCAATTTTAGCATGCATTTTATAATCCAAGCATAGTATAATTTCATTTTACATTATTTTCCACATTAAAGTACATAATATGATAACGTTAGGTTCTCTAAGAAAAGTGACAAAGTTTTTATATTTATTAAAACTTTAATATTAAAAGTTGACTTTAAGCATGTTTAGTGGAGCATGGTCCTTAGTTAAATTTCTGTAACTGTTAAGCTTTAAAAACAAAAAGTGTTACCAAGCTAAGTATTCTTTCATTATTATAATTTATTGGAAAATACCCCTATTTCTTTGGTATTTTATAGAAGTCAGCAGAGTTTTACACATTCCTAGGATGGTGTCTATATTTATGATTATTCATAATATTAAAATTACTGTTTTTAATAATGCTTACCATATGGCATACATTGTATTAGGTGATTAGATTTTTGAAAATCTCTATTTTCACATCAGTTACAAGAAATTGATATTTATTTTGGAGACAAAAATAGTAAGCTTCAGGCAGGCTATATTCTTGCATGCTGAATTTTTAGAAAAATAGGTCTTTGATAATAACAAGTTTTATTGTCTATAGTTATACTCAGTATGAGTTAAGGATAATGTTTTTCTGTTCAAGTTGTGATTTTTCTAGCAGCAGATTCCAATTCACAGAGAAAAATTTATGAGGGTTTTCCATATTGTTCCTATCAGGAAGATTATGCCCTCTCAAAATATCTTAATATACATTGTATACAGTGTCTTGGAAGGTGTATAGATTCCCAGTACTTAACACTTCCTTCATTTGGGTGCTCACATTGTATTTTGGGAGAGTCTCTGTATACTTGTCACAGCTTTATCACTTTATAACATTTGTTTCTATTTTGTCCTTGGGTGTGTTATTTTGTTGGCAGTTTTTCAGTTTTTAGTCTGGCTATGATTTGGGGATAAACAGCTCTAGCCACTGGGATTGAGGATGCATTGTCATCAGCTCTGCCCTCTGGCCATTCAGAGAATCAAGTTCCTCTGTTTGAAATTAAGAGTAAGCAGTTAGACATTGGTTTCCTTGGCAGTATTTTTTTTTGAATGTGTATTTATTTGTTTTATTTATTTATTTATTTATTTATTTATTTATTTATTTATTTATTTTAGACAGAGACAGAGAGAGACAGAGTACGAGCCAGAGAAGGGCAGAGAGAAGGAGACACAGAATCTGAAGCAGGCTCCAGGCTCTGAGCTGTCAAAACAGCGCCAGATGCCTGTTGTATCTCACAAACCAAGAGATCATGACTAGAGTGGAAGTTGGACTCCTAAGGGACTGAGCACCCATAAGCCCCTCCTTAGCAGTATTTGAAGCAAGCTGTTATTCCTTTTATCTCTTTTGAAAAGTTTTGTTCTTTAGTATACCATTAAATGAAGAACTGGTGTGGAACTTTTAAAGCACAGACTGTGGCCAGATTAGAAGGTAAAACTAGGGGTAACTTCTGGAAGAAGAGAAACGTCTAACTCAGTGTTAATACATTAAAACACGCAGGGAGTACTCCCTTTAAAAACAAAACAAAACAAAACATTTTACTTAAGAGTTAGAAATTAAACTTTTCGGACTAAAATTTATTTCGTAGTGATGATAAAAATAAAATTGCACAATTGATAACTAAAATACATACAATAAATCATTAATTTAAAAAGTCAGTCATTGTAACACGGCAGCAATGTTGAATGTTAATTAGTAGAATATGACAACCCAATGAATGAAATGTTCTTGCTCACAAGTGGAAGACCCAAATTGCAAATGAATCTAAACTTGAGAGATTTAGATCTCCATTTAGCATGAAGTTATGATACCCACAGAAGAAGTGAAATTAGAAATGACTCTGCATATGCAAGTGGAGGTCTAATTCTTTTTTTAACTAAATTTTCATTAGACAAAGGACAATAGTCTGAAATAAAAGTGAAGGCATATATACCTATATATTCATTTATAGATGCCCCATCTTGTGCAAACATTCTTAACAGAGTGTGTAATTGTATGGAGGAGAGGCAGGAATGTGGGATAAGTGAAAAGAACAATAAAATAATTTTACTGACATGAGAGAAGTCTTGCATGAACAATGATAATGTTTTAGGAATAACTGAATTTTCTGCATCTACCAAAAAACAAACAAACCAACAAAAAAACAGAAAAATCAAACCTCAACTGACCAAAAATTAATTTGATTTTCTCCTCAAAAATTCCCTTTTTGGATTTGTTTTTAGCATTAAAATTTTAATTTGTACATTTGAAATAAAGACAATTTAATCTGATAATTTGGACATTATTTCCTCAGCAAGATGGGAGGGTACATGGATACCCTCTTATTTACCTTATTTACCTTCTTACTGTAAAGAGTGCCAATCTAAGCCCAGAATTATAAGTACTGAGCAGAATGGGGATTATATAATTATAGATAAAATGGTAAAATCTAGAGTGACAAGAGGGTTAGGTGACCTAGTGGAAAGAAGTGGGCTTTGGTGTCATAACAACTTCCTTAGGTATCTCATTTCAAATCACCTCCAGCCATCTGACTTTGCCCAACTTAACTCACCCTACCTCTTCATTTAATTAGCAGAGATAATAATTTCTTAGCAAATTTGTTATGGAAATTAAGTGGGTTAATATTGTGAAAGCACTTAGTCCAAAGCTAGAAACTTGATAAACTTTCCTCTTTTCATTTATTTCCTTTTTTCTCTTTCTCATTGTTCTCTATTGACTCTTTTTACTATAGATTGGTTCAACAGTTCAGAGGATCTTCAGGTCAGATCCTAAAGACTCTGTGAATACTGTGACTTTCAAGAACAGATAAGTGACCACATCAATTCTATCAGGAACTAACAGAAATTTATATAAATAAATAATCTGGTCTTTATCCGTTCTCAACATTTTGGTACCACATCTGAAATATATAATTTTATAATAGTTAGACAGTTTGAAAAGAAAAGAAAGAAAATACTATCATATCCTTATCTAAAGATTTGTTAGATATGAATCCATAACTGGATAAAAGTTGGATCTCATAAGTTTTTTACCTTTTTGTGCTTCTATGACAAGACAAAATACAAATATATTTATCACTATTTATATTCTATGTTTAAGTTTTAGTTATTAATTTGCTTTTCTTGGCATGATAATCTAGCCATGCTTACTTCACATGCTAGATAAAAGAAAACGGTAAAACTACTATAGTTTCAAATAAACAGCATGCTCAAACTTTAAAATGTGTTTAGATAGGCACATCTAATTTTGTGGATTATAATATCTTTATTTCTTTTTAATTCGCCGCTTGCATTATTTTTATAACTACTCTAAAGCACTAGAGAAATAAAAGAAAATTAAGTGTTTTACATATTTCCATATGTATTTATTTACTAGTTACTGGTAATACAATTGTTATTTAATTGCACTGTCTTTAATGTGGTATTTTCCAATGATGAAAAATATTTAACTAATATTCCATAGAAAGAAACATAATACTGTGAATAAGCATGCACTCTAATAGCATGTGATGTGGGAGGGTATGCCTTTTAAATACGGATGTATAGTCCAGTCATTAGCAGACTGTGCTCCAAAACATTGAACATTGGCATTAGTTACTCCAGATTTTGTCTAGAACCCTTTCTCTGTTGTCTATCATTTCTAGTTACTAAAAATGTTCAGATGTCCTTCATAATGTCATAAGATTCCACAATTCTCTAATTGCTAGACCATCTTTACTTTCATTTACAACTATTCAGTGAGGGTCCTCTGCATACATGTTTTGTCAGAGTTTTGGTTCAAAACTTTTTTTTTACCAGGAAAAAAAAAATGATAAAAAGAGAAGCTGCCATGAATTAAATAAACAATACAAACTGCAAAATTGTAATAAATCAGTGCTCTATGGCATGTTGATAAACAAGAAGTAAGTTCACTTTGATGATTTACCAATATAATTTAAAAGATACTTTGTAGGTAGAATCTTTTTGATGTTGAAATAACTTTATATTCTTTTAGGTATTGAATTATTAAATATTATTTTTGGTCATTTTACTACAATCGTCTTTTATCTCTTCTGGTTTTCTTCCTTATGAAGTAAATAATTTTCAGTTCCTAATCACTAAAGATTGAACATCAATTCTGATTTTTCATCTTATTTTCCATTTGTAGATACCTGATTATGCTTATATCAAGAGTAGGTTCCAATCAGAGAACTTAAATATGTATACCAATACTTTGTAAAGTCAATACTGTTTTATAAAATAAATATAATTGATCTTTAACTTAATCCCATTGAAAAGTTGGTTGAGAGAATATTCTGTTTAAACCATAATGGATCCACCATTTAGATTTGCTTATTTACACCAAAATCTTACCCTAGTCCTAAAAATGAAAAAGAAAGGAAACTCAAAACACAAGGCTGAAATAAATTTCCAGGCCCAAAATGGGAGTTGTTTCTGCTTGGGGTGATAGGTCAGCAAACCAAACTTAGATAACTTTTGTATCCCTGTAAATTTTCCACTTGATCAGAAACACCCAGTCAGCTGATCCCCAAATGCCAAGTCAACTCATGACTCTCTACTTATTTGTTTCTTGATATTTGTACATAAAATCAGATATGCAAACCCAGCTAGTAAAGTCCTGCCTTCCCATTACTGCTTCTAAAGCTCTATAAAATTTGCTCTCATCCAAACATCCCCGGGGGTAGAATGTTCTACTGCTTGATAAGCACTGTATACTCCCCCAATCCATGCACTGCTATTACTTAAACAAAGGACATCAAACTTATTACTAAATTGTTTCATTTTTGTCATGTGACAGCAATAAATATAAATTTGTAAATTTTAAGCCAATTTTCTGTAAATGTTTTAACAAAAGAAAGGCCAATTATAAAGATGATGCTCAATTAAAGGTTTAAAGATTAATAATTTTTCTCACTTTAATATTATTTATTCATTACATATAAATGATCTCCATTGTACTAATGGTAGAAAAAGAATGTGATGAGGTTTTGGGTGACGGTGGGGTTCGTGGGGTTCAGAGCTAACAAGCCAATAAAGAATTCTTGAAGATGTCTTTGATACAAAAAGATGATTTTGTTAAAGCACGAGGACAGGACCAGTAGGCAGAGAGAGCTGCACTGGAGTTGTGAAGAGTGGCTCCTTATATAGACGGGACTGGGGAAGGTAAAGTCAAAAGAGAAGTTTCCAAAGAGATTTTCATATGCTAAAGACTCACAGATTACTGGAGGCCAAGATATTGTCAAGTTAAGGTTTCTCCCTCTAGAAGAGCATTAACATTAAGATAGTAGGGAGTTCCTGGACTTTAGGCCATTGATGGCATTGCCTTTTTCTTATAAGCTGGTGGACACTCTTCTCAGTTTAACCTTTTTTTTTTTTTTTTTTTTGTCCTTTGCTTTTTTGGGTAGGCAGAAGTGTCCAAGGAATATCCCACCTGGGGCGAAGGTGGTGGGGGGAGAGTGGGAGGGAAGTGCTAGCTTGTACTTTGTCCTCAGACTGCCTGTGCTCCCTCATCAGAATGTAATTAAATACAAAAGATATAAAGTAATCAATTTGGCTTTATGCAATAATTTAGGTAGAGATCAAAGGCCAATCTTAATTTACACACAGTCAATTACAGGCCTAAGTAACAGAATATCTGAATCCAAAGTTGATGGAGAAGACAAGATTAGGATTTGTACTTCCTTGAATTTTAATCATTTTTGTAACTGTTAGGTTTCTTTGACTACCACAATGTTTACCTTGTAATAAAACCCTTTATATAATTACAAGGTCTGAATAATTTATTTTCTAATGATTCAAATTTATAAGTAAACAGAGCATTGCAAATAGTTTTTAGTAATAAATGATTTGAAAATTAAATTTGAGATTGCAAAGTCTAGTGTTATAAATAGAATTAGATTAAAAATCCTGAAAATAATGTTCCTGGTTTATCTTATTTTTCTCTTATTCTTTATTTCAGGGTTCATTAATATGATTCAAAAGTTTTCATAAATACATTTTATGAAACACTCATTTCCCAGAGGTTATCTTTTCTTAGGTGGAAAAGGAAAAAAAAAAGATTGAAAAACAAACAATAAAATAAACTTAAATGCATATTCAGAGCTTTAGAGATTCAGGCTGAGGGAGAAGGAAACCTTATTTCTGTTATAATGTTAATATTTAGATCAACTTTTTTTGTAATGTTTACATTTATTTATTTATTTTTTAAATTTACATCCAAGTTAGCTAGCATATATTGCAACAATGATTTCCTGAGTAAGTTCCTTAATGCCCCTTACCTATTTAGCCCATTCCCCCTCCCACAACCCTTCCAGCAACCCTCAGTTTGTTCTCTACATTTAAGAGTCTCTTATGTTTTGTCCCCCCTCACTGTTTTTATATTATTTTTTGTTTTCCTTCCCTTATGTTCATCTGTTTTGTATCTTAAAGTCCTCATATGAGTGAAGTCATATGATATTTGTCTTTCTCTGACTAATTTTGCTTAGCATAATACCCTCTAGTTCCATCCACCTAGTTGCAAAGGGCAGGATTTCATTCTTTTCCGTTGCCAAGTAATACTCCATTGTATATACCCCACATTTTCTTCATCCATTCATCCATCAATGGACATTTGGGCTCTTTCCATACTTTGGCTATTGTTGATGGTGCTGCTATAAACATTCGAAACAGCACAACTGTGTGCCTTGGATAAATGCCTAGTAGCACAATTGCTGGGTTGTAGGGTAGTTCTAATTTTAATGTTTTTGAGGAAACTCCAAACTGTTTTCTAGAGTGGCTGCGGCAGTTTACATTCCCACCAGCTGTGTAAAAGAGATCCTCTTTTTCCACATCCTTGACAACATCTGTTGTTACCTGAGCTGTTAATGTTAGCCATTCCAACAGGTGTGAGGTGCTATCTCATTGTGGTTTTGATTTTTATTGCCCTGATGAGGAGTGATGTTGGGCATTTTTCATGTGTCTGTTGGATGTCTTCTTTGGAGAAGTGTCTCTTCATGTCTTTTGCCTATTTCTTCACTGGATTATTTGGTTCTTGGGTGGTGAGTTTGATAAGTTCTTTATTGATTTTGCATATTAACCCTTTATCTGATACATCATTTGCAAATATCTTCTTCCATTCTGTCAGTTGCCTTATAGTTTTGTTAATAGATTCCTGTGCTGTGCAGAAGCTTTTTATTTTGATGAGGTCCCAATAGTGCATTTTTGCTTTTGTTTTCCTTGCCTCTGGAGACTTGTTGAGTAAGAAGTTGCTGTGGCTGAGGTCAAAGTGGTTTCTGCCTGCTTTCTTCTCCAGGATTTTGATGGCTTCCTGTGTTATGTTTAGGTCTTTCATCCATTTTGAGTTTATTTTTGTGTGTGTTGTAAGAAAGTGGTCCAGGTTCATTTTTCTGCATGTTACTGTCCAGCTTTCCCAGCACTTTGCTGAAGAGACTGCCTTTATTCCATTGGATATTTTTTCCAGCTTTGTCAAAGATTAATTGGCCATACGTTTGTGGGTCCATTTATGGGTTCTGTATTCTGTTCCATTGATCTGAGTGTCTGTTTTTGTGCCAGTACCATACTGTCTTGATGATTACAGCTTTGTAATACAGCTTGAAGTCCAGGATTGTGATGCCTCCATCTTTTGTTTTCTTTTTCAAGATTGCTTTGACTATTGGGGTCTTTTCTGGTACAAATTTTAGGATTGTTTGTTCTAGCTCTGTGAAGAATGCTGGTGTTATTTTGATAAGGATTGCTATTTAGATCAACTTTTGTCTTTATGATGTTAATCTTTACTTACCTCAGCTCACAATACTTAATGTATTATAATGTAAACTTGCAAGCTGAGCTCTGACTAGCCCTAGAACTAATCTTGATAAATGTAGCCAGGACTTTAGAAATGCAGGGTGTCCCTTGAGAGTCCCATTCTCCAGTCCCTTTTGGTTTCATACAGATGTGAGAGCCAGCTCTCACTACAGTGCCCTGTATTTCCTTCTGTTTCCCTTACCTACTCAATGGGGCCTTTACCAAACTTCCCTCTGACACCTTACCTACTCAATGGGGCCTTTACCAAACTTCCTTCTGACAACTTTCTCAGCTTTTGCCAAACTCTGCTCCAACTCAGAATATTTTCTGTAAGCCATCTGACTTGCAGTTAGAGTTACCAGATTTGGCAAAAATAAAACGAACAACAGCCACAAACGGAACTCCCAGCTACATTTGAATTTTAGCTAAACAACATGTGATTTTCTTTACTTTTTAGTATAATATGCCCATGCAGATTTATGGGACATACTAAACACTAAGGAAAATTACTTGTTGTTTAGCTAAAATTCACATTTAACTAGGCATCCTGTACTTTATCTGGCAACACTACCTGTAATATGTTTCTGAAAATACGTCAGCTATTTTCCATAAAGTTGTGGTTTTTTTTTCACATTTCCATGCCAACCCAGGAGATAGGTATTAGGATGATATGGAAAGATAGAATTAAATAGGCAGAGAAGGAAAGTTTAGGACCTGAGGTCCCTGGGTAGGAAAAAATACATATTTTAAAACAATGCTGGAAGCATCTGACCCGAGCAAACTCCTTCAGGCATAAGATCCTCTTAAGAATGTAAGACACCACCTATGGTCTTTCAGGTTTCCCTTAGGAATTTGACAAACAAAAAACCTGACTAAAAATAAGTAAACCTTAAAACTTATGCTATACTGGGACAGTGTGACCGTAGTCTGACTCTTCATACAATGGAATTGAGCCAATCAGGAATGGACAACCCAGAACATAGAGTTCTCCAGCCAATTAGGGTAAACCTGAGAAGGGACAAGGGGGAAGGGTGATGTTGGAGGATTCTTTAACTGAAAGCCTGGGGTTCCTTGTCTCACCACTTCAAAGAATGAAGAAGTGGACACAAAATGAGCAGCAGGCAAAAGTTTATTAGAGTATAAGATCAGAAAGGAAGAATCATTGTATGAAAGCTCTCTTTACAGAAAGGGAGCATTTGAAAGTGATTGCCTGGGACTATCATCAAGAGTCCTTGTGTTATAAGGTTCTGGTCAGTCTTCCCTTCCGTTCCCCCTCCCTTGTTTCTTCTTAGGTTCTACCCTTATTGGCTAGGTCACTCCAAATGCCTAGTCATTACTTTTTGATTGGCTTGTTTCTATTGTATGAAGAGTGGTCTATGGCCATATCCCTCCTTGTGAGTCATATATTTTATGGATGGTCTACTACTTATTTTTAGTTAGGTCTTTTGTCAAATTCCTGAGGGAAACCTGAGGGGGACTAGGTGGTGTCTGTTACATTCTTAAGTGGAACCTTAAGACTGAGGGGGTTTGATGTGGTCAGACACTCCCATCATTGTTCCAAAATAGGTGTTTTTCCACACCCAGAGACCTCAGGTCCTAACCTTTTCCTCTAGGCCTACTGAATCTTATCTTTTCCTATCATACTGAGACCCTCCCTGCCCCCACCCCATGTATTGAGGTAAAACATCCTTCAACATTAGCACTCCCATATTAAAGATAAGGAAACTAAGGGTAAACAGGATTCAGTTACTTGCTCTTTCCCTTTCCCAGTGGCACACAAAAATTCTAATAGGGATCAAAGTATAGGGAAGAGGTACCTGTGTTCCTCCATGAGACAACAGGATTCAAATTGGAGCTCTGGTTTTTATTAATACCTGTAGAATTTTGAGAAGCTTAATCTCTTTAAGCTTCAGTGTCCTATCACACTACCTGTTGACGATGACCATACTTCCTTAGAGAGCTGCATAATGAAAGTGAAGTCCTGAGAAGACAGCGCATGTTAGCATTTGATTTATTTTAATTGATGCTATTAATATAAACAACACTATATAGGCTTACAATTATTAATCCAAGGCCATTTAGTTATTACTTTCTTTTTTAAAAATTATTTTAATGTTTATTTATTTTTAGAGAGAGAGAGAGAGAGCTCACAAGTGGGCCGAAACCAAAAGTTGGATGCTTAACTCACTGAGCCTGCCAGGTGCCCCATAGTCAGTACTTCCTTCAGAAGATTCTGGCCACACAGTAAGGCTTAATTATTATTAATTATAGGTCCTGTGCAAAGCATATTCCTTAAGGGTTCAGTTATTTTAATTATAACCACATTAATTTTATTTTAACAAATTAATTTTCCTAACAGGGCTGCACAATATTTCCCCGAATGTTAAAGGACACCTAGAAGGCACTACATAACATGTTAGGTGATCTGCAGTCAATATTTTATTATCACTTATACTAGCTCTCATATCAGAGGTTATTTCCCCCTCCAGCTCCTTGTCTTGCTGTTCCTATGACCTTTCAGACTGTTGTAAAGTTGCTTACTTCCTGCCTTAATTCTCAGGAAACTGCTGCTTCTGATTTGTCTCTTCTTAAAAAATAAAGGAATGGTTCTTTCAGAATTTAGGGTACATTAGAAACCAAAAGATTCCAAGTGATGAAATACCACCTTTTCTGTGGAATAAATATCAAAGAAATATTTCATGATAGGTTTTTTGATGTTCATAATATCTGGGTGGTGGTTTTATTTATTTTCCCTTTGATTTCCATCTCTTGATTCCCTTAGTGTGTGCTCTGCAAAATCCAAGTTACTGATGGCCTGACTTCTAACCAAGTGGTTTGCATTATATTGAGATGCATTGTTTTCCAACATAGAAAATAAATAAATGAGTAAAATTAGGTAGATGATTATGATGCTGACACAAAACCAAAGTAGTCACACTAATCACTGTACTGGTCCCATCAGCACACAAACATGTTGCGATGGCTCTCATAATAAAGCAGAAACAATTGTGAAAAAAATCGACACGACTGGAGCCATTTTAAAATAGAGCCCGAGCAGCCACTGCAGAGACACTGCTTTACCTGCCTTTGTTTGCACTGGGTCAAAACCGTTGTACTGGGCAAAAGAGCAACTGTTTTAGGAATCAGTGGGAGAACAGATACCCAATCACAAGAGTGACTGCTGTGGACTCTCAGTCCACAATTGATAACTGAAGAGAAAATAATCCAGAGTGGTTTGCAACTTAACACACATGGAAAGCTTGTTAACACCCACAGAAAACCTTTTGCTTTCCTTCAACTCATGTAATTGCCTCTTGCGTTTTCCTCATAAATCAGCCCTGGTTTCACCTACAAGTCAAACACTGGTTGGGTCTCTACCTGAATCTGTGCTCCCCAAATTGCAATTCTTTTATACCAAATAAACATTCCTTTTTCTCTCATCCTGGCTCTTCATTTTAAGCTAACATAATCAGAAAGGCTCTTGCTCTCTCTTGTCCCTACATCTCCTGATTCTGATTTGGCTTCCCTGCCACACTTCAGAGTAAGCCTTTTGCAAAAACTGATTCAAATTGAAATTTCTAATTCCTCTTCTCCCTTTCTCTTTGGCATCTCCATTAAGGTTGTACTTCCCACCATTGCATCAAAACATCATGTCTTTGCCACCAATAACCCATAGGCCTTTGTATAAGTTTCATGCAGTTTTCATTACACTCATTCTATATTTGATACTGGTATCACTCCCTCCTTGCAATGTTTTCTTCATTTGCTCTGGGGAGATACTTTGTTCTTGTAGTTGCTTTTCTAACTCATTGGCTAGTCATTGTCTCTGCTGGTTGCTCTTCTTCCCGACCTCTAGTCTGGGAGCGCTCAGATATCTGCTCCCTCTAAAGCCCGTATGAGTAAAACAATCCTGTCTCATGGCTTTAAATACCATCCTCATGCTGTTAGATACCAAATTTATATCTCTAACCCCTACCTTTCCCTGGAGTTTTAGACTTCAGTGTCCGAATTGTTATTTTATTGATACAAGTGTCTGAAAAATAGGCACCTTAAACTTAAAACTATTTAAAATATCACATTTGGTTACAAAATCCCAACCACCTCCTCCCATAGGTATCCTTATCTCAGAAAATGGATGGGGCGCCTGGGTGGCTCAGTTGGTTGAGCGTCCGACTTCGGCTCAGGTCATGATCTCACGGCTAGTGAGTTCAAGCTCCGCATCGGACTCTGTGCTGACAGCTCAGAGCCTGGAGCCTGTTTCAGATTCTGTGTCTCGCTCTCTCTCTCTCTCTGACCCTCCCCCGTTCATGCTCTGTCCCTCTCTGTCTCAAAAGTAAATAAACGTTAAAAAAAATTAAAAGAAAAAAAAAAAGAAAATGGCACCTCTGGTGGCTTGGGTCAAAAACCTCGGAGCATCCTTGCCATTACTTTTTCTCACATATCCCACACCCGATTTATCAGCAAATCCTGTCCGATCTTCCTTCAGAGTACAGGCATATCTTGTTTCATTGTGCTTGTCTTTAGTGCACTTCACAGATAATTGCATTTTTTTATACATTGCGGGTTTGTGGCAACTCTGCCTCCAACAAGGCCATTGGTGCCATTTTTCCAACAGCATTTGCTCATTTTCTGTCACTGTGTCACATTTTGGTAATTCTTGCAATATGCAAACTTCTTCAGTATTATCATATTTGTTGTGGTGAACTGAGATCAGTGATCTTTGATGTTATTGCCATAACTGCTTTGGGCCACCACAAACCTTGCCTGTGTAAGACAGACAACTTAATTGACAAATGTATGTGTTCTGACTGCTCTGCCCACCTGCTGTTCCTCCCTCTCTTTCCCTCTATTCAGGCCTGCATAATATATGACCCAACCATACAAAAAAGGTTAACTTGTGACTAATAGTGCTCTATAAAAAATGCCGATTTTTATATCAAGGAGTTTTACAAAATGTCTAAGTTTCATACTTCCAGAAGCATTATGAAACCAGTAAAACCATGATTGGAATTATAGCTTTTTTTTTTAATTTTTTTTCAACGTTTTTTAATTTATTTTTGGGACAGAGAGAGACAGAGCATGAACGGGGGAGGGGCAGAGAGAGAGGGAGACAGAATCGGAAACAGGCTCCAGGCTCCGAGCCATCAGCCCAGAGCCTGACGCGGGGCTCGAACTCACGGACCGCTAGATCGTGACCTGGCTGAAGTCGGACGCTTAACCCACTGCGCCACCCAGGCGCCCCTGGAATTATAGTTTTTAAGCAAAACATGGAATTCTAACATTTATGACCTCCTTGGATTATTATGGTGGTTTGCGAAGGTTTATCAGATCGAATATATTTTTGTAGTTAATATTTTAACTCTTGTCTTAAAACAAATATTACTTTGATATCAATCCTTACAGATACATAAAAAATAATGTAATTTGTATAAGATACTCAATGTATATAATAGAGGTCTGTGAACAAGTTAGTATTAGCATCTCATTCACAATAAATCTACATATCATCCTTTCGGGTTAATAGTACCTATTAAGCTAATAGGAAGGAATCTAGATAAAACATTAACATATAAAAATAAAAATAGGGTGCAGTTGTGCTTTTTAGTACTCAGAATGTTATTGACTAGGAAGGAAAATTGGAGCAAGAATAATTTCTTGGAACTCACAAACCTGACCAAATACATTTTAGTTATATCTGATTGTGAAACAGTCCGAAAAATAGTATTTTATACAGTAAAATATTTAAAATCACACTATGGTTACTGCATTTTGTTACTTAGTGAAATATTATGTATTATTTTGTATGTGACAAGTCTTTTGAAGTATTGAATTTATATGTTACTGAAATTATGACTTTTTTTAAAAAACAATTGATTAATCTAATTTCAGATTGAATTTAAGATTTACAAGTTAAAGAAAAACGTAATTTTTCCAAATACAGAAAGTATGTGGAAAAAAATATAGAATTAATCACATTGTTATTTCCAAGTAAATGGATCATATCAATGTGATTTTCCATGTTTTAATGAGCCCCTTATACTCTAAAAGCATTAGCTTTCTCCTACTTCACTGTGATAAAGTATTCCAAAACACTTAGTCAAACATATTTTAGTTTTATAGCTATCTTCATAGATGTAGCCCTTTGGGAGATCTGGTTTTTCTTCATTCCACTGTCACTGATGGTAAAATATTGCTGCACTTTGAAATGGTTTTGCAAGTGATCTTATATACACGTTAAACTGTCCCATAATGTAATTCCTCCTTTTCAAATAAGTTACACTAATGCATGTATGTTTTTTTTAACATACATTTATATTCTATCTGCTAAATTTAAGGTACTTTACAGGAACACTGCAGCTAAGATGCACTGTTTTATTCCTTACTGAGTAACTCCTCACCTAATTCCTAAAGTGTTGGGGGAGGGGCACACAGAACTTCAAGTACTAGAACACTGATGCTGTCATGATAGCCATAAAATAGATCCAAGGGGACTGGAACCGTGACCCTTTTGCAAAGTCATCAAAATGTTTCAGTTAGGTTAATTATGATAATGTACCACAAATAATTATAGAATCAGAGGGTAAGGATTTTTTCTTCACTCTGGAAACCACATGAACTATTATCTGTCAGAAAATCTAATTATAAGCCTGATAATAATTGCAGTAGATGACCAGATGACAGTCTTTCACAAACTTAAACTTGTCTCTATATCTCATGATGTCTAATTTTAGCCTGTTCTCTGCCCTTACCCTTGTAACGTTAACCAGGTAGGTATCAGCGTGCTAACATGTTAAAATTATTAGTTTGTCACCAAATTCATTTCCTAAAAATGTTTAATGACTGCTTTCAATAATTCATGGTGATGGCAGCCTGGTGAATGAATAGTACAAGGAAATGAAGTTAATAGTCTTGAGTCATAGTCAATCTTTGTTCTGTCACCTATTAGCTCCAATTCACTTTTCTTCTGTGGACCACACTTTTCCCATCTGAAATGTTAGATAGTGTCATCATTTCATCATTTTTTTCATCCTAATAATAGAATCCCTATACTTCCTACCTTGTCAGTGCAATGGTATCATTCACATTAAAACAATCTTTTACTGCTCTCGTTTTGCTACTTAAGGCATCTCTTATTAAGAAATGGGTTGTAATGAAGTCCTAGGATATTTATTTTGTTGAGTTAAAAAATAATAAAAATAATTTCAAGTGTAATTTGAAAATTAATTTCTTGATGAAGGAGTTTGTATAAACTTTACATAATGAATAGGGACACACACTAAATTCCTATGGAGAGATTAAGAATGAAGAAGCACTGCTTCTTTACTTACACATACTTTGATTTCCTTAGGTTTTTCTATTATCTTTTGAAAACACAAAATGACTGCAGGAGAGGAAAAAAAAGAACACACAAAGAAAATACACTCATTTGAAAAATAAGTGGGGATGAATGTTGTTCTTTCAATTACTTTATTTCCTGTGTCATATATAAGGAAACAAGATATAAACATACCTATTAAACAATAATATTATTAAATCCACTTCACATTATAAATATCAGAATATATATTATTATAGACTGTGTTCCTAGTAGTGTAGTGAGATTATAATAATGTATATGAAACACACATCCCATGGTGCATGATGTGTGTGTGTGCATGTGTGTGTTTGTATAAATGAACTTTATTTCTGATTTGGAATATTTGGGATATATCTATATACATGTATATATACACACATATATACATTTGGAATATTTGTATACATACGTATACATATACATAATATATGTACGTATGTATATGTATACATGTATACGTACATATGTATATATACATTCCAAATATTCTAAATATATATTTATATATCCCAAATATTCCAAATATATATGTATATGTGTGTGTATATATATGTGTGTGTATGTATGCATATATCTGTACATGTGTGTATGTGTGTGTGTCTATATACATATATATATCCCAAATATTCCAGATGAGAAACAAATGTCATTGCTTTAGAAATCTGACAAATCTGTAATTGTACACATTATAATTAGAATTTAGAACATGGAAGCATACTTATTTTTAAATTGTCTCAATTATTAAAAAAAATTGTTGTGCACTAAGAAATTATGGCTTAGCATTTAATTTAATCACACCTACTTCCCAGTAGAGAAATCAAGAACAGTTCTTATTTATTTTTAATAGATAAGTGAATCATGGGATTGAAAGTTTAGTATTACATTTTTGTTCCCATATAATTAATTGTTCATGTGCGATAAAGTTTCTTACGGTGTAAAGGACTAAATAATAAATAAATAAAATATATGAGAGTAGCAGTGGATAAGCTTATGTGAAGTTACAAATATTTTGTTAAGTAATTTTTTTTTTTTTGTTTCACGATATCAAAATAGTACAAAGGAAAAGTGTTTTGTGCCATAATATTTATCTCTGGCAAAAGTGTGTTAGGAAACATTAACCACTTCAGAGGGATTCTGAATAAACGAATTATCAACAAAAAGACAGAAGGAAGTTAGCGGCCTTGATTTTGCAGTTTATTTGTTTGAAAACTGAACTGATTAGTTAATGTGGAACTGGGATGTCAAACAATTGTACACTTTGGGGGGAAGGCAAGTTTGATTTTAGATAAGAATAGATTGGGGGTAGTTTATGACTGGTGGGGAACGGGGGATTAACTTTTTTAGTGGGAAGGAGGAATGCAATTCCCTGCAAATGAGAAGGTAATATTTAAATATGTCAGTGAAGGAGGTATATTTATATGCCCATTTTATAGATAAGGAGAAGTAAGGAATTTTAAGTAATTTGCCTAAAGTGATAGAAACACAAGATCTGTAGAAAGATTGCCACTGGACACATCAGACCTGTCACATACAATTGGGAAGACTGTGTAACTACACTGTGAATGTCTCCCCTTGAAGTTGCACACTGGAGGTGCTCTGGATGTAGCACCTGGGAGCCTACAGTAAACAAAAGATGTTCTGAAACAGTAGGAAACAACTGGAGGGGTCCTGGAATAATGATCCTACTCTATCTTACATCATGCTGCTAATTACGTTTTGGCTATTTACTGTCTTTAGCTGTTCTGGCCTCCCTGGTAAATTAAGTTTGATTTCACCAGTTTCCTGCATAATTGGGATAGTGCTGAATGGATGTCATTAAGTGCTGCTTAATTTAATTCCTTGACCATCAAGTTATTACGTGGATGAATGATTGATGGATAAATATGTGAATTGATATTTCAACATATATTAGCACAGAATATTGGATGTAATGCACATACGGACCCGTGTGCTATTTGGGTACAGTTTTAAATTCATTTTCAGAGATCGGACTGAGGGAAAAGCAGGAGCAAGCAAAGTACATATAAGTGGTTAACAAAGTCTTACATGATATTGTGGCTTTTGTTTTATAAGGAATTTAAAACGCTACAACTAAGGATACCATATTTGAATACAATTTAGTGCTACCAAAGAATGTTTTCTTATTTTTGCCAAGAAGTAAGTGACAAAAGCTTTCATATGTATTGGAAATTGATAAATATTCTAAAGTAACTGCAAAAAATGCACTTCATATAAGGGAATGAAAAATATAAAGGTTAGAGTACCCTCAAAATACAAATGGGAGTAGTTTGGGCTTTCATCTTCATCCATGATGGAGTGATTTAAACTGAATTAGCCTTCCCACCATAAACAACTTTAATACTATATAAAAAAACGAACAAAAACAAACAAACAAACAAACAAACAAACAAAAAATGGCAATGAGTTTCAGGAACCAGGTAATAGGCAGTAGAAGTCTGTGTTATATGAGAGAAGGGAACTCCAAGGTGAGCCCACGTTTACCGTGGTTACTCACAAGAGCATAATTTCTTTTTTTTTTTTTACTGTTTATTTATTTTTGAGACAGAGACAGAGCATAAATGGGGGAGGGTCAGAGAGAGAGGGAGACACAGCCCAAAGCAGGCTCCAGGCTCCGAGCTGTCAGCACAGAGCCCGACACGGGGCTCGAACTCACGGACTGTGAGATCATGACCTGAGCTGAAGTTGGATGCTTAACTGACTGAGCCACCCAGGCACCCCACAAGAGCATAATTTCTTATCCAAGATGCAGGGAGCTTAAGCCTAAGCAGTAGAGCGGCTTCACTAAGGTCAAGAGACAGAAATAAGAGTTCCTGGATATAGAAGGAGCTAGAATCTGTGGAGCAGGACTCCAGAAAGAAGGAAGGAAGGCTCAAATTTTCTTCAGGGGTTCTCTACAGATCTTTGATTCAGGCCTGGACTAAATATATATAGGATGAGAGTATAAAGGGGCTGACCAGAGACAAGATGCTGCAGGGCTAAGAGCAGGAAAGAGATAGAAAAGTTGGAAAGTGAATAACTATCGTCAAGTTGTCAGTACTTAATTTACATCTCATTAATACCTCTTTAATGTTCAATGTCCAGCTGGATGGATGGTCATGCCTTAGAAGTACAGAATACAATAAGACCTAGTGTATCCCCACCCTGACAGACTATTAAACCAACTACCCCCAAAGCCCTCAGTGAACACAGACTTTCGAGTTTAAGTCCTGCCAAGTTGGAGGATCTATAAAATATCTTGGACCTTCCCTGGATCCATTTGAACAAAATATAAAACCATGCTGATTACACATTTGAGAAAAATTCAATTCTATATACATCCTTTAATTGAATGGCCTGGTAAAATAGAAAAAAAACATTCTTCAGTGGAAGCATACATTCTTCGGAGAAGGTTAAAATAATATAGAATTTTTGCTGCATATAATCCACAAAGTCTAGTATAAACTTGAAAATTACTAAGCATGTAAAGACATAGAAAAATGGAAACTGAACCCTGATATTAGATGAACAAACAAAACCTTAAGTTATTTTAAGTATGTTCAAGAACTTAAAAAATAATATGTTTTATATAGGAGACAGGGAGGGACTCTTGGCAAAGAAAGTATTTTTAAAAAAGGAAATTTTTATCTGAAAACTAAAGTAAAATAAAAAATTCATGGGATTCATTCAGCTACAAATCGGAGAAGGCAGAAGGGTCAGTGAGCTTGCAGAAAAATCAATAAAAATTATTTAATTTGAAAAACAGAAGCAAAATTGAAGAAAAGAAACAAATTTAGTCACCTGTGGAATAATATTAAACAACCTAGTGTATGTATAAATGGAGTTTGAGAAGGAGATGAGAATGAGGAGACAAAAAGAATATTTGATGAAATACTGACCCAAAAAATCTCAAATATGACATTAAAAGTCAACAAGAAGAATCTTAGTAAACTCGAGATAAAAAAAAATTCATACTTGGAAACGTCATGAATGAACTATTGAAAACCAAAGATAAAGAGAAAATTTTGAAATCGACCAAAGGGGTGAAAAAGCAGATATTGCATACAGGGAGAAAATCATATGAGTAAAAGCTTCACATAAGAACTAGAGAGATAAAAACATTACGGAACACATCTTTAAACTGATGAAAGAGAAAGAAAAAAAGATCAACTCAGAATTCTATATTCCTAAAAGAAATCCTTCAATTCAGGTAAAATAAAGACATTTTCATATAAAAGAAAACAGACAAAATTTGTAACTAGCCAATGTACACAATGAGAAATCCTAAAGTATGTTCTTCACCATGAAGGGAAATGATACCAGATGAAAACTAGAATCCACAGGTAAGAAGAAAGAACATTGGAAATGACAAGTCTGTGGGTAAATACAAAATATTGTTTTCTGTTTTTCCCATAAATTTACATAAATATAACTTATGGTTAAAGTGAATAAGATTTTAGGAGAGATTTTATATTACACATTGCCTAAACATGTGGCAGCAATATTGAAAAACATCGAGAATGCATGAAATGATATTGTTAGTCTCCTGACTTTGTGAGGTAGTAAGGGTGAAATAGAAAATGGGAAGCATGAATTGTGAAGAAAGTGGGAAATGCCAGTTGCAAAATGAAAAATGTTTCGATATTAACTCTAAGTTGACTTTCATAAGTTAAAGACACAATTGTTAGCCCTAAAGCAACCACTGGAAAACATATTAAAGGCAAATTAAAATGTCTATATAAAAACTAAATTGAAAAAAAAAACAACTTTCAATTAGGGTAAAAAAATTGGTGGATTAATCACACCAATTGTAAGGAAGATTTCTTAAAAAAATGTAAGTGGAAGAAAAGGATAGAACAAAACATGCAAACATAAGTATAGGAACCTTGACCTGTCTATCTTAATATTAGGCAAAGCCAACTTCAGGATGAAGAGACATTTCATAATGGTAAAACAGCCAATTAATCAGGACTACATAACTATGCATAGAAATTAATAGCATAGCTTTAAAATACTAAAAGTAATTAGGAGGGCAAAATGGAGAAATGAGTAACACCACAATTACAATTGAAGATGCTAATACCCCTCTCTCAGCATTTGAAGCAAGTAGACAAAATTATTAGGAAGAGTATTAGAAGACCTGAGCAATTGTGAACTAATTAATTTACGGAACGAATCATACCAAGTAAACTAAAGAGCACATAAAATAATCACCCATATGGATCATGTACTGGGTCCTAAAATAGTTCTTAATATATTTCACAGGGAAAAATCTTAGAGTATTGTCTCTCACTAGAATGGAACTAAATTGGAAATCAACAACGAAATATATAGAAATTATCCAAATAATTGGAGGTTAAATAACAGTCTAGTAAATGACCCATTGGCAACATAAAAAATCACATAGAACAATTCAAAATTATTTTGAATTTAATTATAACAAACAGTACAATATGTACTAGACATTATTTGTTAAATTTGTTAAAACATTTTCTGAGCCATGAACTTGATACCTTGTTTTTCTGAAGAATTATTACAACTCCTACTTCTACTTTTTTTTAATTTTCTTAATGCATTGTTTTTGGGTTATGAAGAAGTAGAAACCTGTAGTTTCTCAATCTTGGAAGTATTCACTTTGGGAATGAATAGTTAATTCTTTGTTGTGGGAGCTGTTCTGTGCTTTGCTGGAAGTGTAGGAGCATCCCTGGCCTCTTCCTTGCCAACGTTACCCCCACTCCCAGTTGTGACACTCAAATACAGTTCCAGACATTATTGAATGTTCCCAAGTGTGGGGTGGGGGGGAGGCGGTGAGAGCATGAGAGGGTAGAGGATTAATCTTCCAGCATTGAAAACCAGAGTTAGAACATCATGTTTGTGGTAAGATAGATGTGGATGGATTTACAAACTGTGTATTTGCCAACTTTGTTTCCTTTGGAGTTTACTTAACTATTTTAAACTTTTATATTTATTCATAGATATACTTTGAAAAAAGACAATTTGTACCAGGAGATTAACATTATGTTTGCCATCAAGTTAACTGTCAGCATGTATGAAGTATTATTATTTCTGTTCAACTGTGTGAATATGAACTGTAAAGACACTCCCTAACTGAAATGACATCATGTGATAGCTAAACTACACTGAAAAGTTTACTTTAATCTTTATGGCTTAAAATCTTACTTATATGAACTTGTCTTTATGATTGAAATGTGTTAACCTTCATATATTTCTCATTAAAATATATTAATAATAGAA
>NC_064810.1:97537892-97619265 GCF_023721935.1 Panthera uncia | reverse complement strand
GTGTGTATATATATATATATATATATATATATATATATATATTTACTCATTCTAGCCTGTACCTATTTTTGCTCAATCATTGGATAACATTGGATAGCCAAATATTTGATAAATATGTTATATACCAATGGCAGTAACTCTAATGAGTGGGCATCCAGTAAAACCAGTTTCTCTTTTCAGAAGCCTGTTTAGTTTAGGTTAGGAGGCTCAGCATATGATGATAAATAACACAGAGACAAATTATAGTCAATCACTTCTGTGGAGAGTGAAAAGAGGTCCGAAGCAATTATAACTTTAAGAATTAAAGATATGCTTGGTGAAACATGTGGGTGCTCAGGATCTTCAAAAAAAGTGGGACGTGTGTCATTAAAAAGAAAGGTAGACATTTTAAACAGGGTGCAAAGCAAGAGCAAGGCTCTAAGGTGTATTAAGCTTGAAATCTTTGGCATTCATGAGATAACTGCCCTGCCATGAAGCCAGATATTGTTGGGGAATATGGGTTGCAGTGAGATTATAAAAGCCTCTTAATGAAAGATAGAATTTTAGCTTTAGACACAGTGGCTAAGCATTAAAAAGTTTTGAGAAGAATTATATTATACAAGTCCTTTGTAGAAAGATATATATATATATAGTGACATGAAGTACAATGAATTTCAAATGGAGGTTGGAAAAGAAAACCAGAATGCAATAATACTAGTATCAACATTTTTTCAGTTATAAAAGATATTATGACAGATTGGATTAGCACATCCATCAATTTGTGTGTCTATAACTATTTCTTTTAAACATAGGTGCTCAAATTTCTATTTGTTTTGTTCTTCCCATGGATACAAGGTATCCCAATATAGAAAATTCTTTTTAGGATTACAAAAAAACCCTTATATCAATGCACATGCATTTATATATTTGAGAAATACACAAATTAGAAAATACATGTGAACAGATTATTTTCTTCTGATTCTTGAGGATATAATATCACAATATTTATAACAGATGAGGAAAAATGGGTTCTTTTGTCATATGTCTGATTATCTAATGTTAGCTATATGACTGCTCAAATGCAAAACAGCTTAGCTAAACATGGGGACCCTTGTAGACGCCCTTGTCCAATACAGATCACTTGAAAACTCTGAACGAACCTAGTAGGGGAAAAATTGATAAAATGCCAAACTCTGCATTTGTATTTGGAGTAATCTGAGGGCCAACTCCATCACCATCTTGCCCTTTGATTTTCCTAATCAGGAATGTGTTTTTTCACTACCTCTGCTTAGAAGCATGAAGAGAAGATATATTCCTGCTCTTCCCTAAACCTGTAAACATTATACATTTCAGGTTCAAGAGTATGGTCACAATAGCTTTAGTTTTCAAGGTAAACATCCACTTCCATACAAACTTTGGCTAATATTACTGAAGTACTTCACAGTATTTTGGGAATGAAATCAGAAAATGTTTTTTTTTTTTTTTGTAAAAGTCATTTGATGATTTATGTTAAGCACCCTGATGCAAGAAATTGAAATTCATTACATAATAAAAACCAAAACTAGCTTATGGTACAGAAAGAATAAAAAACTAAAACATGTCTGTGCCTTTAATGAAGTCTACACCACAGAGCAAGCAGAGTTAAGCAAAAGCAATCACAATCAAAACAATTCCAAAAATCAACACTTACCCATATTTTGCAAAATTTGCCCAGTAGTTCATGATGGATCTGCTCAAAATTTCCTCAGCTCTTGTGTAGTTAACTCTTCTTTCCAGAGGCAAACCAAAGACAAACTCAATTTCATAACCATGCATCACTCCCATCCATTCTGGCCAAGGAAGTTGGGAAGATCGGTGTTCAAAATAGTAGAAAAAGGCATTATTTCCCAATTCTGAGAATTTTGTGGTGAACTCCAAAGCAGGGCATATGATATTGTAATCCCCAAGAACATCATCCAAGGCCTCACGGTACTTTTCAGCTCTCTGATCATCTAACAAGTCCACATAATAAAAAAGAATCGCTTCCCTTCCAAATTCACTCACTCCTGGAAAATATATTTTTAAACCTTCTTGAAATTCTTTTCTAGTTATGATACTGTCATTATCTTTGCTGAAACCAGGAGCACCATATACTAAAAATGCTGTCCCTTCATCTTTATTAACACCCACCAAGATCTGGGTTTTTTTGAACTGTCCAAGTTGGAGCAGTGTGTCTGGCATATCAGTGAGAAAATCACCATCCACGACTGGACCAAAGTTTACAGATAAAAGAGTATCAGAGGGGACAACCAATAGTTCATTCAGTAGAATTTCCTGGGGATCTTTGTTTCGAAGGCATTTGATGATCTCTGTGTCATTTTCTTTAGAGCAACCAATAAATTTAGCTAAGGTCAGTGTTCTGTTCTTGGCTTCATCCAGAGACATTACTGCCCAAGGGGCATTAGAGGATCCACTTTGCAGAATGGCTCTGGTAAACAATGGCTGGCTTCTAGGAGAAAGTAAATGAAGGCTAACTGAACCCGCCCCTGCACTTTCTCCAAAGAGAGTTACGCTTTTAGGATTTCCACCAAAGGCTGCTATATTTTTTTGGACCCACTGTAGTGCCAACTGTTGATCAAATAAGCCCATGTTCCCTGGTATCTCAGGATTTCCTGGTAAAGCTAAGAATCCTAGGGCACCCACCCTATAGTTCATTGAAACTACAATAACTCTTTCAACCCGAGCCAGAAACTTGCCATCATAAACAGGTAAAGATGATGTTCCGGTTTGAAAACCACCTCCATAGATCCATATCATTACAGTAGCATTTTTTGGTTTAGGTGTTGGAATCCACACATTCAGGTATAAACAGTCTTCACTGAGATCAGTGTTTGGGTTCCACATCTCTGATCCAGGGAAGCCTGGGAAACTTTGATCTGCATTCTGATAGCAAGAATTTGCATATTTTGTGGCATTCCAAATATCGGACCACTTGGTCAAGAATTGTGGCTTTTTGAATCGAAGTCTACCAAGAGGTGGCTGTGCATAGGGAATTCCCAGAAAGGCTGTCACCGTGCCATCAAGAACTGGCAAGTTCATCCCTCTGACTTTTCCATTCTTGGTTGTAATTATGATGTCTTCCTCCGTGTGTGACTTCCCAATGAGCACCCAGAGCAGAAGAAACCGCAAGAGAAATTGGATGCTTATGATTGTACTCTTGCTCTGCATATTGATTTCTGAAAGAGAGGTGATTAGGAAGTTTTAAAAGCCTCATGCATCAAGTATTATATTTTATTTATGATAATTAATTAAAACACAGTAGTTCTTATTAACCCTACCAATTATGAAAACTAATAAATCTGCTACCACTATAAAGGTTTTATCAAAAAGAAAAAAAAACAGAAAATGCTTGAAGATATTTCAGTTTTCAATTTAGAATAGAAATAAGTGGAATGGAAAAGCAGAAATCATTTCACTTTGGAAAGATTCATTATCAAGTGTCGGCAAAGAAGATTTAGTATTTAAATGTTTTTAGTGTTTGTTTAGTTTTGAGAGAGAGAGAGGCAGAGAGAAATAGAGCATTAGTGGGGGAGGGGTAGAGACAGAAGGAGACACAGAATCCAAAGCAGTCTCTGGGTCTGTCAGCACAGGGGCCTGACGTGGGGCTTGAACTCAAGAAACGTGAGATCATGACCTGAGCCAGAGTCGGAGGCTTAACTGACTGAGCCACCCGGGCACCCTAGAAGATTTAATATTTTCAAGAGGAAGTTTGTCCCAGGCATATATATATATTTCTCCACCATACACAGACCCACCAAAAGTGGAATTAAGTAGTAGTCAATTTATGACAGATATAATTTCCTCCTTGATTAGAGGAGGAAATACAAGCTTGTGTATTTTCTGAAATACACACTGTTCTATTCATGGCCAGCTTAGACTTCTGTTATTGTATTTTTCTGTTTCCATGGTCCCTTCTGTGGTCCTTTCTGCCTCATGGTTTCTTCCTCTACACAATTCAGAAGAGAATTTGAACAATCTGTTCATAGAATACTAAGTGACAAAAATACAGCAGTTGTCATTTATCTTAAAAATTGTGAAAACGAACACATCTGTGACCCCTATAAAGAACTATGGGAAAAACTGGAAGAGAAGGCTGCAGACATATAACACACAAGTTCTGGAAAGTGAATAACGAAGAAATTCCTTCTCTATACCTGAATTACAATGTCAATAGAGAGAACCAGTAGCTGATAATATATCGTGTGGGAGAAGATAGTTTGAAGGAATTTAACACTCAGGTATTACTCAATGCACATCTATTATTTGTTAATTGATTAACAACTTGTGATGATAAATATGTTGACATGATCAGATTAGTTGCATTTTGATAGTGGACAAAATTAGTGAAATTAAGAGAACTAATGCTGAGAAATTACTGGAAAAGGTAGAAGAAAAAGCAATATTTGACATTTAAAAAATATTTATTGATGACATGAAGAGATTGCTTATGGAAATCAAAGTTTTATTAAAA
The DNA here is from genome assembly GCF_023721935.1 of Panthera uncia. NCBI lineage: Eukaryota > Metazoa > Chordata > Mammalia > Carnivora > Felidae > Panthera > Panthera uncia. Next base: position 97,614,776 of record NC_064810.1, on the reverse strand, counting down.
TTTCATAATTCACACTCGAATTTCTTTGAAATTAATAAAATTTAAAACTCAGATTCTGAAACTCCAAATGACAAAGAGGGACACAAAAATGTAATGCCCATATCAATAAAAAAAACTACCATCTTTATATAATTGAAAGAAGACCTGATTAAAACGGTCAAACACTGACTCCATCCACACAATAATAACAAAGGTCCATAAATGTGCAAATTTTTTTTTCTTTATTATTTTTGGTATTATAATTGTAAAACAATCTATGTGTCTAAGAAGCTAATCATGTGAGCATTGAGAAATTGTATTAGCGTGTGTGTGTGTGTGTATGTGTGTGTGTGTGTTTAATTTAGATTATCTCGAAGGCAGAGAAGAAGGCATCATCCTGAAAACTGTGCCAGAGTTACAATTTTCACATTTTAAATCAACCTCATTTACCACTGCTAATAGTGCAGCTAGTGATCAAAAAGTATTTCTTGAGCCCCCCAAAAGATCTAAATAAATTGATCAATTGTATACAGTATTTTGTTCAGTGTACTTATAGATCTCTTTATCTCTGCTTCTGTCTATATCTATATAGCTATACATGTAGATCTTATTCTTTCAATGTCCATAAGTATATCCATATTTTTACATATATGTCTATATATAATGATTATTATGGTAATCAAGTTTTAAAAAATCAAAATGTGAAATTATTTTATGTTCTCAAATTTGATACAATTGAATCTGTGTTAAGACCATTGAAATATATTATTGAAGTATATAATATCTTAATACTATTTCTATATTATTATATTATTTCTATACTATGATATATTTATATTATTTATGATTATATTATATTATAATCTCACACTATTATGATAATGTAATAATAATGTAAAGTTTCCTGTAGACTTGACACTTACTAATGAGATTTTATATTTCTGACAGTTTAGGAGTTTTAGAGGCATGGCTACCACAGTCTTTTTTTTTTTTTTTTCCTTTTGATAATTTCTAAGCCCTTTCTTTTAAATAAATTTCAGTGACATTTGGAGAACAAAATGCTGCAATGGATTTTTTTTTTCTTTTTTAAAAACCTGTTTGGGAAGGAAAAAAAGAATTAAGATACCAAGTGGGTTTACTTTAAGCTGCATTTCAATAGATTAATTGCAGCATCTCTGGTTGGCCTCATTCCTCCCTGTGGCTTGGCTCAAGCTATGTTCTTCTGAGTCTGAAGCAGAGATTGTCTGGGCTTTTTTCTTGGTTTTATATAAATATTATTTTGCCTTTATTAACAAAACACCTAATGCTAATAATTTTTGGTCTCTCATACTTTTCAATCATTTGCTGTACAGTTTATTAATTTTATTGCATAGCAAGTATACCACCGAAATGTTTTGTTTTTGCATGTAATTAATATATGCAATAATCTTCCTTGACTATTTAAAAAAATATCTACTATAACAGTTAAAAGGTTGTCATATCATTCCCATGCCACTTAGCTTGATTTACATAACTGTTTCTTATACGGTTTTATTTATATTTGTGCTGAATAGGTGTTAATGTTGTATAGTATGATTCATCCAAATAATAACTAAGCTTGCTTTTTCAACCATGATCTGTGAGTCATCATCTTATAAATAATGTAATTAGGAACATTCAAAAAATTCATTGTAAGCATGTGTTCACTGCAAGAATGGCAATATAATTCCAACTCACTATCATGCTGCCTGTTGGAATGTTTATACACCATATTATGAAATCTAGACTTTAATACAAAAATACTCATGTGCTCACATACTCATTGTTAGTGTAGGCTAATATTTTTATATTTAGCCGCATCACTTATCTAAATAAGCATTTTCATAATCTGGTATTCTCTAGTCTAACAGGTTTCTCTGTAGTTTTACTACTAAGAGATATTTGTATTTTTAGTATATGCTATCACATGATTAAATAATCAAAAGATAAATAAAGGAGACTAAGAAAATTTTATTAGTTTGTATGTCTAAATCTTTATTTTTTAACCAAATTGATGTTTATTCATTTTTGATAGAGAGGGGTGGGGAGGGGCAGAAAGAGACAGGCACAGAATCTGAAACAGGTTCCAGGCTCCAAGAGTCAGCACAGAGCCCCACGTGGGGTTCGAACCCACAGTCTGACTGTGGTCAAGATCATGACTTGAGCCGAAGTTGGTCACTTAACCAGCTGAGCCACCCAGTCACCCCATATGTATCTAAATCTTTATTAATAATTAAACCATTTTCTTCAATAAATTCTAGTGCAAATTGGCTAATGTCACATTAAATAAACAATTTAAACTCTGAGAATACATAACACGTTTACTATAAAGAATAGGGGAAATTTTCATACCAAGAACAACTGAATATCTAAATTTAGATCACTTAACTTACTGTCATAGTTTTTGAAAGAAAGGCAGGAGTTTTTGTTTGGAATTGCAAAAGAAATTGAATGATGGAAGTGGGAAGAGGAAAAAGCTGAAAGATATTTAAGACTATAGTATTCTAAGGATATCAGGTGCTCTAGGATATCAAAATCTACTGGCCATCTTTGGAAGATATTCTAAACTTTGAATAGTAAAACTTTGAAAAATAAAAAAAAGGCAAAAAATACATTTTTTGGATTTTTGATTTAATTTTGAAAGCATCAATTTTAAGAAATATGTTATGCTATAAGATATGGGTGTAAAACGATTGATAGAAAGAGCTATTTCTTTGCCATAAATTTTCCATAGTTGATTATCAAACACATTTTCAAAATAATTGGCCACCCACGGTCAAGCAAATATTGATAACAGTTTTCTCTGAGTGTAATTTCCGTTTTTAAAAACAGTATAATATGTATTTCTATATAAAAATAAAGCTTCTTAAAATAGTCAGGCAAGAGACATCTAGACGATATGATCTAGAACAAGCATCTCTAAGATGTATTTGGCCAAAGTAAGACAGTTAAACCTTTATACCAAACCTAAAAAGCTTGTTTTGTTGCAGGCTATCTGAAGTGGGCAATTGAGGAAGTCTGTTTATAATAGACTCTACCACTGCCTTTCAGGGATCTTTCTGATATCTTTTAGGCAATAAAAGAATGTGTACAGATAGAAGACACGATGTTAGGTATTAGAAATGTAAGATCTGTATCTCTCCTCAACTCGGAAGAATATTCACAAAGTCTTCCTTGTGTGAATAAATCAAACATTTAATATTAGAGAGATAACTTGGGTCTTCTTTGAAAGTTGAGTCTGGTCTTTGGTTGACATCTATTCAACTATAATTCTCTAACATCCTGTACAGTTCAGTTTCTAAGAATAAGCAGATTTTGGCATGAAAGCATCAGTATGAAGACAACATGTAATTTAAACATGTTATTAATTTTTATCAAAAAACGACTCAAAGCAGAAACTAAATTTATAAACAAGATGTGACTTGCTAAGATATTATTAACTTGTATTTCAAAAACTGAAATGTGGAATAGATCTCAAGCAGTTTCTTAAGGTTAAAGAAGCAGAGCATTAAAAACAAAAAACAACGAAAGAACAACAAATCTAGGAGAATAAAACAACTTTGCAAATCCAATTAGAAATTTTATTTGTCATTCAAAGATAATGTCATTTCAAAATCACAGAGAATTCCTGAAGATCTTCATTTAAAGTATAAAGACATTTAAAAACTCATGTTCATCCTTAAGAAAGTTCCTATTTACATAAATGAAATATAATTAAGCTTACCATCAGTATGAGATAGTTTCTATTATGGAAGATATTACACAGACTAGGGATAGAAACTTCTGGTTGAGTGTATTACTATGTTATACACTCATAAAGATTGGGAAGGCCTACTCTTGAAATAAAAGGAAATTATATATGGAAATCATAAACAATTAAATAATTTTATTCACATTTCAGTTTACTTTTATCATTCATACATATTACACTCAATGTTCAATCCTCTGATTAAATAAGTACTGATATCATCAAAATGAGAGTAGATTTGCCAGACGACAGGATGAATAGAAAATCTATATTTCTAATTGTTTCCATAATAATAGTAATAATAGAAAATTTCCAATATTTTGCTATACTTTAAATGCGCATATTAAAAAAAAAAAGAGGACAAACAGGACAAAGGTGGGGGGAGTTCGTAAATGAAATTAGAAAACAGAATTTTCTTTTAGATACAAGAAACTTACACCTCATTCTTTGCCAGTTTGATACTGGTAAAGTTTCAGATGACAAAATGTTCATTAAGAAAAGTACCCTGTCAAGCCAGACAATAAGAGGACTATTCATTTCATTCCACTTAAAAAAGAAGAAAAGAAAAAAAATAGACTAAGACAGGTCAAAGACCACTTTTATTACCCTTTTCAGGAGAGATTCACTAAATCGTGCTTTTAAGGGCAAAATAGAGCATAAAAATATTTCCTTCAGAGAGTGCCCTGAGAACATACATCACAGTGACTCCACAAGTGCTGCGGTCCTTTACACCAAGTTGAATAAATTCATTATTTTCTCAGCAGTTAAATGGACTCAGTTTGCGTTCCTTGAATAATAGGCAGATTTGATGCATGTGTCTGCTGGCTCGCTTCATCTGTCCCATTTGCAATAACTGTCCTCCACAGAGCACCAAAGGGGCACAGCAGACAAGTGAAGGGATAGCAATCGTACAGAATGAGCTTCACCGCAAGTTGCATCTCTACACGAACACGTAAATTCTGAGCAGCTTACCTGACTCACTGCAACAAAGATGATAAAGTTTGCAAGGAGTGGAAGTCATGGAATACTTCAGGGAAATGCAGAATGCAGCTGCTGCTCCAGCCTGTAAATTGGACTGCACTGACATTACAATCAACTGTTACTGACAAAGCTCGCGAGAGTTGGCAGCAGCAACTTGATCTAGAGGCAGCCAATCTTTACACTCTGACATCTGTTCAGAGGCTAATGGTACGAATGCAATAGTGATTCATTTACAAAAGTATCACTAGATTTCTTTACGAATTGCAGGCGCTAGTTTCAGAGTGAGGGGAAAAAAAGAGACGCTTCTTTAACTAACAGAAGCTGATATTGAACAGAAAATGCACGTGTTTTCCTTTTTAAACACTACCAGAACTTTTAAGTGTTTTTCCTCTTTTATAGAATATGAAATTTTTGTGCTTATTTTAAGATTTAAAGACGTGCACATTGTCCTAAAGAAGTGTGGTATTGAAATTCTTTGTACCTTCAATCTGTGCCTTGCATGTAGTTATAAAGGAGTGCAAAAGAGGAAATAGGAAACAAAATAATTACTCTGTAGATAAAACTATGCAAATCAAAAGATTGCTTATACTAACTGAATGTATGTCTCTATTAGTTATGTCCTTCCAAGCACTGTGCCCCGATACTTTCTTTAAGTTATACAAATCTCAGCATTGGTAATTTCCTATTCAGGGGCCCTGCAAGCAGTCAAGTGTGATGAGAAGCAACAATTTTCTCGTCAAAACAAAAATACAATGAACAATCTTCACCAAACTCTTAAAAAGACACATTTATCAGCTGGAAGAGTATGAATTCCCAAGGATGTATTTATAACTTTCGGGCTTTTATCTTCCTTGAAATATATATTTAGGAAAATGAAAAAAATAAACTTTAATGCCTCTTTCTCAGTGCAGTTATTTCTTTATCTGTTGCAAATGAGTTTTCACTTTTAAATTTCTCACTATTGGGCTCACTGAGGACTAATCAGTAGGCATGTACTTATAGATAAACCCATTTTTGTTTTTAATATTGTGCTGAAATATCAAACATGCAAACATAAGAGCTGTCATTTGTTATGCAGACTATCTTGTTCCAGTCATTATAATAGACAGTTACATAAATTATTTTATTTTATTCCAAAAAATATATAAGTTAAATATCACTAGTCATATTTCTCAATGAAGAAGCTAAGGCTTACAAAGATAAGAAACTTGTTATATATCCTACCGCTAGTAGTTGTTGGAATCAAAATTTTAACTTTGATTTGCCTGATGTCATGTCACGGTAACCGTTTCTAAGGTAACAGCAATTTTGGTCTTAAAAATGATCTTTTCTGCAAAAATTGCTACCCAGGAGGTATTTATGACATAAAAAATTCCCAATCACAATGATCCCTAATGCATTTAGAATGTAGTTTATATAATGACTACCTAGTCACATAAAAGTTACAAAATACACGGTCTATCTAAAAGGAAGGAGGGCTTTTTAAAAGGGAGTACACTGACAATTAAGCAATGCTTTGTAAAGTGATGGCATTTCTGTTTAAAATGTAGTCATTCTGGCGAAAGAGCATTCATTGGTTTAATAAATGTGATTTGGTATGCAAATGTCAAAACTCTCTCCAACACAGCTCTGTTGCACTGTTTTCTGGACCAGCATGACTTATTCTCAAATCCTGCAATTGTCAAGGGATGTTTTTGATATTAGCGAATTCAGCAGAGCATTTTGCACACTCCTACTATCCATTCACCACCAGGTAAAATATATCACATGGATACACATATTTCATTTTCATCTGGTAAACAAGAAGCCAAACAATAAAATAATCTGTTGCAAGCAGATTTTTATTTTGAACACATGTTTGCGTTGGCTGACTAGCAGCATCAGCTGACTACAAAACCTGGCAATTTTTCCTCAGTTCAGTATTTTCACTTCAGTGAAGCATCTTTAGCCACTGCCCCTTTAGTTTGTTTTCTTTGATTTCTCAGCTATGCTACATTATCTGATGCATTATTTCAGTGCATTTCTTCCTCCTGTTTTATTTGAAGGTTTCTTCCATTGTGGCTCAACATACAATGTAGCAGGAATCTCGCACGGAGTCCTCACACAGAGACTTTTCTTTCCAGGAAGCAACTTTATTCCTGTCAGCACTGCTCAGTTGGGTTCATACCAGAAGAACTGAGCCCCGAAGGAACATCCCCGTGGCATAGTTTTTTTTGTTTTTTTTAAATACATTTTCTATTTCTTTGTCTCCCATATATGGTAACACACACAAAATTAAGTAGTCTCAGTTTACAAGGTCATAAGGGTTGTTGTGAAGTAGGCACATAGCCAGGTTACCTTGAATTTTTTTTTTTCTTTTCTCTCTCTTTTTTCTCTCCTTAGGGAGGGCACCCTACCACATTACCCCCTTTGATGCTCAAAACCCTCTATTTTGGGTCAAAGAGCATCATCTTGGTTTAGAGGTTTATATTTTTATAACATTATTACATGAATGGCCATCCTTTTTAAATCATGGCCTCAGTGAGACTGGAGACAGACTGTACAATCCAAGGGAGCTAAGCAGGGTAAGATTAAGCACCCTCCCAAAATTAGAAGGGTAATTCCCATGAAGGTTTTGAATCCCCTGAGAGTTGAAAACCATCCTCTAAATAACTCCCTGGGTTTCCAACCATTCCAAGTCTGGACTGGGACTTGAGCAATCTTTCCCATTTGATCTGTGATATCCTCTGTGACTTTTCCCTCATCATCTCTCTGTAGGCAGCATTGCTCAGGTTAAGTTTTCCACAAACACCTCCCTCAGAAGCAAAGCAGGTAATCTAAGGCCAAGCGATTTTGATAGATGGCCTTGTGTACTTTGGTTTGCCGCGTGGCTAGTAAGTTAAGAGCTCTGGCAGTTTCATTGGTTATAATTTCTACAACTGCTTGCAGTCTGATTATGTGGTTTAGCATGTAAATGGGAGTGCAGCAGCCCCAGGACCCATCCTCTGCCCAGCTGACAGGGCCATAATACTGGATTATATGCTCAGGAGGCCATTTATCATCTTTTTAATTGCCAATTTGTAAGGCACACTGCTTCCTTTGAGTCTCCCTATCCCTATACACTCGGACTCCCAAATATTTCCCTCTGGCAAGTGGGAGCAGGAAGAAAGTTGGACAAATAGTTTCCAGCACATATGACCCTGACCAGACTGAGGGAAGTACTATATAGGATGTCCTTCCACAGATCTAGTATAGTCCACCTGGACCTGCCATTTGACGGCTGTGACATTGTCTCAGGCCTCTCAGAGATGAGACAAGTTAGACAAGGGGTGGGGATCTGGCTCAAGGTGATCTGGGGTCCCCCCCGACAATTGGGTTTTTCAGGTAGTTGAGTTATAAAATCTTTGGCGTAGGCATGTTAAGTTTTTAACAGAGACAACAATGAACTTTTTCCCCACTACTAAAGACAGTTTTTCCCAATAATTGAGCTCTTGAGAAGCCAAACCCCAGTAGTAGGACTGGGGTATTTTGTTTTACTATAAGGTTTGTGGGGATCTAATTTTCTAGTCTCTAATGGCCATTGTTGCCCCATGTCAGTGCCAATGAAGTATCCTTTCCACAAAAGGAAGGTGAGTGTCAACAGAAACTTCTCACCACATTTCCAGCTGGCCAGGCAGCCTCGGCCAATCTTATGGCAAAGAGTAGAGGAAGAATCACAATAATAGTGAGAACTAAAGCGTGACAGTGCATCAGAGTAAGGAAACCGATATAGAAAATAAGGACAGTCTTTCGTTTCACCAGATCGTGGGTTCCTCAAGCTTTTGCCGTACGTAGATTAGCAGGATTCCAGTCTGTTGGAGCCTGGGGAGTTGCAGATTGCTTCTTCCTATGGTCAGCTTGCACAGCGTTGATGAATCAGGAATACACTCCCAGTTTCAAGAGGGCAGCTTCACTCTGCTGTAGTGAATCCAGGGACCCACTTTGGCCACCTTGACTGCAGTAGGGGTGGACAAAATGGCAGTGAACGGGCCCCTCCAGAGGGGTTTCAGGGTTTGGTTATTTCACTCCTTTATCCATATTGCATCTCCTGGTTTAAAGGGGTGAGTGTCTGTGGTCAGATTCATATGTTATCGCTCCCTGACTCAGTGGTGTAAGGTGGTTAAGATAAAGCCAAGGGCCCGCATCTGTTGTCTTAGGGTTAGACTGCCTGTCTCACTTAGATCCCCCTGCCTTATGCCCTTGGTGCCCATAAAGGCTTTTATAAGGGGAGAACCCCATCTGCTTTAGCCTCCCACCTGCAGTTGCAGTCTGCCTCCCTGAAGGTCCCTTATCTCTCCCTGCCTAATGTTAACCCTTTCCCTATGTATTTCTCCTCTGAAATAGGGCCTGTAACTGCTGTTAGGAAAAAGGGATGATGACCGCTCTGGTTTCTTCAAGCTGATAAGGGGCGGTGTAGAGTACAGCAGTTAGAGTCTTCCCAAGGGTCAGTCAAGTGGCCCACAGTATGGTTTTATAGGAAGGCTGGCAGGCATAAGAGAGCATAAACGTTAGGAGACGCAAAGAGAAAAACAAAGTAAAGATTATATTGACCAACAAGATGGCATCTTAAGATAATGTATATAGTTTCCAAACCTGTCCAGCAATCTAGGAGAGACCCTGGCTATGTAAACATATGTCAGGGAATCTCTCATAACCCAGGTGATGGAGAAGCAGGAGCAGTAAGTAATTAATGGTGGTTCTATTTTTAAGAGTTTGGTCCTAACTTAATTTAAAAAAAATTTAAAGCATCTAATGCTTGTGAGGTGTTATTTAGAGATTTCCTGAGTATGGGCTGACAGTTTGCTTTATTTTGAGGTGTAAAACTTCTCCAAGAGCAAGGCGTTCTCCTAGAGAAAGAGTCGAGGCAGCTATTTACCATTATTAATTGGTAAATTTTTAGGTAAGCCAAACCTGGGTATTATTTTATAAAGCAGGATTTTTATTACTTTTTGTGCCTTTTCTGTCTTGAAGGGGAAGGTCTTTACCCAATTAGTAAAAGTATTGAAACCTAATTGTCAGTCTTTTCTGGAGAGCCTCCAGTTTCTTGATTGCCCGGGAGAGAAAGTTTGTGGTTGACCTCACAAGCTGATACTACTTTCAGTAAACATCCTTTGGGCCATTTGGTAAGTTTTGTCTCTCCCTAAATGAAAGGCTCGATGCTGTGTTTTAATGATCTTTTAGCCCTGTGAGCTTGGTAATAATAATTGCCCTGCTATGTTTGTAACTATTCCAAGGGCTGGAGACAGTGTCTAGGAGTCAAACTCCAGTTTTTTGGTGTTTTTTGGGGGGAGGGGTGGGGAGAGTAGGTCGGATTGAGTCTCCTTTAATAATTGATATAGCAGGCAAACTATTTTCCTGAACCCTGGTATCTACAGCCTCAAATATCTAGTAATTTCCCAAAACTCATATCATTGTTTATTCTGTCCTGGAATTAGTAGCAATGTCCATTTCTAGCAAGGGAGTAAGGCTCTCTGGCATTATCAGGAAAGAATGAGAAAAAAAAAACAAAAAAACAAATAGGTTTTCCCATATACCTCCCAGGGGCTGAGAGAAAAATTTAGTTAGAAGTTTTCCAGAGATGCCTCTAATCGTTATGCTGCATTTGGATAGCTGGCCTGGAGTGGAAAGGAGGACAGAAAGGGTAGCTCTGGTGTTAAGAAGGAAATCAACCAGTTTTCCTTCTGTATTTAGAGTTACCTGAGGTTCTGGGTTTCTGATAGACAGTTGGTTTAAGGGAGCCACAGTGAAGAGCCCTAGGCCCCAGTTAGTCCCTTTCCAGGGACATTGGTTATCGGAACCCTCACAGATAGAGGTCCCCGAGGGCATTCAGATATCCAGTGATTGTCTCCACATAAGGGACATGGCTTATGGGGTTTTCATTTTGGTTGTCCCCTCTGAAGACATTCTCATTTTAGTGCTCCGAACGGCCATATAAATGGCACCTGGTGCCAGGACCTTGGGAAGTCTGGTCTGACATAGTACATAAGGCCACAACTAAGGCCTCAGATTTTTTTTTTTTTAAGCCTCCTTTTCTGTATTTTTTTTTTTTCCTCCTCTTGATCTTGGTTGTAATATACCCAACTGGCAGCTCATAAGAGCTCCTCTAGGGTCCCTTCAAGGCCAACAGCCAATTTTTGCATTTTCTCTGAATATCTAGGGATGATTGAGTGACAAATTTGTCCTTTAAAATCATCTCAGCTTTAGGGGTGTCAGGGAAGATAGCCATATATTTAATGACAGCCTCCCACAACCTCTCCAGGAAGGCCCTTGGGCTCTCACTTTGTGTTTGTAAAATAGTGGCTAATTTAGCATAATTTAAGGGTTAAATCTTAGATTTCCTTATTTATTTATTTATTTATTTATTTATTTATTTATTTTTTCAAAACATCTGTCTCATTAAGAGTCTGATTTAACAAAAGCATTGTATCTTTCCAGGTCAACTCAAAAACATACATAATATTCTGAAAAGCATTTATATACTTGTCTGATCAGAAAATTTACCTAGATCTTCTTTTATCTGTCTTAAACCCTGTAATGTAAAGGGTTTTTCTTCTGGCATTTTAGCTTATTGTAAGGGAAACATGTTTGTTACATTACGGGGATGGTCTGGATAAGGTGGGTGGCAGGGCGCAGAATTGTGTTTTGTTTTTAAATATAGACCCAGGACCTGAGGAGGAGGAGGTTGAGGTGGAAGACTTCCCTTCCCTTGCCTTCCCTTCCTCCTTCTCTAGGTCTGGTTTGGATACAGGTAAGGGGTCCTTAATTGTTTCCCCTCCTGATTGCTGGACTTCAGAAAGGGTTGCCATTAAATCAGGATCCACCTTACATTGCTTACATGTATCTTGATTTCTTTTATTAAGGCCCCAAAACCATGAACATGGGGGAATTCTCCCCATTTCCCTTCACATTTGCAAAACAAGTCCAATTGTAGAACAGTATTGTCAGTGAAATTTCCCCCTGGCAGCCAGGTCCCCTATTCCAATATGTATTGGGGCCAAGCCTTTGTGCAAAAGAAAATGAGTCATAATGCATTCCAAAGGAATAATGGCCTTGGTTGGGGAATTACCCATCTATAGGAAAAAGGAAGAAAGCTGGCTCTTCTCTCAGTTTCCTATAGCTGGCCAGGAGATGAGGTTTCTGGCTGGCTATGTGACTGGCAGCCAAAAGCCCTGTCAGTCTCCCGAGGTGCTGGGAGTAGTCATTCTTAACCTGGCTTGACCCTATCTCGGAGAGCTGACCTGGTCTTTCCTATTCCCTCCGTTTCCTGCCTGCAGGATCTTGGGGGAATGGACTGTGATCAAGCAAGACTTTTTGTAGGATGTTGTAGGATGCACTAATTTTACTTTGACCCAACAGTAACTTACATATTGCTCACTGGCCATTGAGGAAGGAGGTTAAGGGGCCAACATCAAGGTCTATTTCACTTCTTTTTTCAACAATGCCCGCATAAATACGTTTCAGCCATGTGGATATCCATTTTTGGCATACAGCGGGCTAACTTTAGTAAAATGACTCCTATGTACCTTAGCAAAAGCCCTTCATTTATCACTCATCACTCATATGGCAGAGGCATCCATTACTCTGCTAAACAGGAACAACACAAACGTGGAGGCTTTGGAGGCTGGCACCAAGGGTGTTACCATCATTTTCCCAGCCTTTGCATCAAATCAGGAGGAATTTTAATCTTAACCCAGTGTACTTTTAAAATCCATTTATTTTAACCTTAATCTGTCCTGACCACACATAAAACTTCTTTTTAAAGATTTTCCTTCATGAACCTTCTACAACTTTTCTTTGCATTTAGATTTTGTCCCAAGCCATTTCTCTCCAAATAACCAGTCTCATTTAGGACAAAATTACTTTCTTTTACCTTCAACAGAAATATATTTCCATTTCTTATTTCTTTCATATCTCCTACATTTCTACACACAGAGTTGCTTTTTTAAAAATTTTTATCAGTTTTAACTACATTTTAACTACATTTAGCAGAATTTTAACTCTTATAAACCTAAGTCTCCAGTGAAAACTAAGTAGCAACCAATAGTGAACTCTATGTTACATCAGAATTTTTTTAGATGGCAAACTTATAAGTCCATTAAGCATAAAATATGTTTTCCCATAGATCCATATATCATTAGTTTCTCTGCAGCAAGTCAGAAGCACAAACCTACATCTAGTAATCAGTGCTTTAGCCTCTTATCTCGTTAGATATCCAATGAATTCAGTCTTAATTTATCATGCAAGGAAACATTTAACATTTTGGGTTACCAAAGACTTTGAAAGCTGTCTTAACAATTACCCATGAAAACTTTGAGACAGACAAAATTAACCATCATTTTAAGTCACCTTTTTGCTAACAGATTACAACAGAGTTAACAAGAGCTTTTTTGACCTTTAGAAAACCTTAGGTAGAAAAAAGTTTTATATATTTAATGCTGATAACTCTAAAGATATATAAAGACCAACAAACTTAACTCCACTTAAATACCAAATATGTTCTATCTGCGTCCATTTAAAAGTTAATCAATTTGTTCCCCATTGTCTATTTTTACCTGGGGCATCAGTGGGGAAATCTGAAGTGTGTGGTCTTTGCTCCCCGACCTCTAGGGTGGGAGGAGGAGTTGACAGTGCCTGAGGCATTGAGGAGGCAGTTATGCAGGCTGCCCCCCCAGGTGGTGCAGTAAAGGAGCAGGGGAAGGGAGGGCAGAAGAGGAGAGGTGCCAACAGAAGGTAGAGAAAGAGAATCCCCTGTTTTAAATCTTGTCAACTCTGACAGAGGAGCAGACTCCAGGTTTCTTTTGTTTTGGTTTGTTTTCCATTAGTGGAATTAGGCAGTCCATGTCAGCCCAGAGAAGATAGGGAATTTCCCCAAAACAAAGGGAGTTTCGGCAGCTGCTTAGGAATATTCCTTAAAGTGCCCTTTCTAAGGTTGAATAACCAGAGACAATTGGCTCTAATTATAATTGTCATTGACCCAGGAAATGAAGGAGAGACAAGTCCCCACACACAGTCACAAGGCGACTCCAACCTGCTACCCAGTGCCCAGTGCCTTAGAGTTGCAGCTTCATTCCTCGTCCCTTGTGGGACTACTAGGGCAACTCTGGGAGGTGATCAGGCTCCCCTTCTGTCTCTTAGGGACAGGTCTGCCAAAACAAACCCTGATTCTTACCAGTCTGACGGGCAGTGGTCCTTAAGCTGGTTCCTGGGCCTCACAGGTTCTGTTGGTGCACACGGGGTCCTCACCCCAGTGCACCAGGAGGGATAGTCTCCTGCAGATCACGTGGTCCACTGGCGCCAGGTGAGCTGCCTCTCCCGGTGCCCTGAGGTCATATCCTCTGTGGCAAAGGAGGTGGAACACACCATCTCCAATCCTGGACGCGAGCCCCCAGGTAATGTAGCAGGATTCTCGCACAGAGAGTGGTGACACTGAGGCCTTTCTTTCCAGGAAGCAACTTTATTCCTGCCATTACTGCTCAGTTAGGTTCACACCTGAAGAACTGAGCCCCGAACGTCCCAGGGCATAGTTTTTTTTTTTTTTTTTTTAATACATTTTCTGTTTCTTTGTCTCCCATACATGGTAACACACACAAACATGTAGGCTGATTAAGTAGTCGCAGTTTACAAGGTTATGAGGGATGTTGTCATGCAGGCGCATAGCCAGGTTACCTTGAAGTTTTTTTCTTTTTTTTCTTTTCTCTCCTCTCTTTTCTCTCCTTAGGGAGGGGACCCTACTGCAACAACAGCTCAACAGCTGTTTTACTTCTGTGATGTCATTATTTTTTTTTTCTTTTACATATATCCAGCCGACCATGTAGGTCAAAGGCAGTGAGTTGTGTTTTGTTGTTGTTGTTTTTTGTTTTGCTTTTGTTTTGTTTTTGAGAGAGAGAGGGCACAAGTGAGTGAGGGACAGAGAGAGGGAGAGAATCCCAGGAGGAGCAGAGAGAGACAGAGAGAGAGAGAGAGAAGCAGGGCTCACCTGAAGCAGAGCTTGTATTCACCCCATGCAGAGCTCCCGTTCACCCAAAGGGGGCTGAGCTCACCCTAAGCGGGGCTCATGCTGTTATCTGTTGAGTATGCCTTGTAAGTGATGCTGCTGAAATATCATAGGACACTGCTCAGATTTGGCAGCCACATATGCTGAAGCTCAGGCAAGACAACCATTGTGGTCTTGACTCTATGCTCATTTTCAGTTAGTCTATCATGGTGGCTTTTTGCTTTTAAGTTTTCATTGTAACTTAGGTACCACTGAGCTGGTTGTTTTCTAGAGAGCAGCATTCAAGGGGATTTGAAAGAGTGGGGAATCCTAATCCCATATTACACGTTAGTCTTCCTTAGGCATATTGATGCCACAAAAGCTCTAATCTTTTATTAATACTTTGTTTTTTTGACAAGAATAATGCCTTCTCTAAAGAAAATATGTATTACAGAAAGGATATTTTTACATTTTACATATCACAGAGATGGAAAAAATCATGTGATGTATTTTATTCTAAAAAATGTATTCATAATTATAGAGTTATATATAGCAGTCGTCAAATAGGTTATCATAATTTGTTTCCTTTAAAAAATTTATCGGGGCGCCTGGGTGGCGCAGTCGGTTAAGCGTCCGACTTCAGCCAGGTCACGATCTCACGGTCCGTGAGTTCGAGACCCGCGTCAGGCTCTGGGCTGATGGCTCGGAGCCTGGAGCCTGTTTCCGATTCTGTGTCTCCCTCTCTCTCTGCCCCTCCCCCGTTCATGCTCTGTC
Source organism: Panthera uncia (assembly GCF_023721935.1). Taxonomy (NCBI): domain Eukaryota; kingdom Metazoa; phylum Chordata; class Mammalia; order Carnivora; family Felidae; genus Panthera; species Panthera uncia. The sequence continues at coordinate 97,599,285 of NC_064810.1, read as the reverse complement.
TCTCTCTGTCTCAAAAATAAATAAAAAACGTTGAAAAAAAAATTAAAAAAAAATAAAAAATAAAAAAAAAATAAAAAATTTATCATGATATTATTTTTTATTAAAATATTTTAATGACCGAGTGATATATTATAGTGAATGTACCATAATTTATTGCACATTTGTTATATTTATTATAATAATTTTAGCTAATAACTACTGCTTGCAAACATTCTTCCAAGAACTTTAAATATATTAACTCATTTAAAATTTAAAAACACCTTTTAAATGAGACAGTTATTATCCCTATTTTACAGTTGTGGAAATTTAGCCATGAAAGTTTTAAGAAACTTGACAAAAATCATACAGGTAATAAAACTATTTTCTAGTATTTTTTATGTAAACACTATTACAATTGACATATTTGTATATGGATATTTAGATGTAACTTTGGCTTATTTTCTTAATTTATTTTCCCAGAATTGGAATAACTGAATATGACTAGTACAAAATAAATTATTTTTTTTGCAATCTTCTGAGAGCCTCCACAGACTTTTAAATAAGAATAAGTTTCCAGGGGCTCCTGGGTGGCTCAGTCCCTTAAGTGTCTGACTCTTGATTTCAGCTCAGGTCATGATCTTAGAGTCATGATCTCACAGGGCTGAGATGGAGACCGCTCTGGGCATGGAACCTGGTCAAGATTTCTTCTGTCCCTTGCCCACTGGTGCTCTCTCTCTCTCTTTCTCTCAAAAAAAAAAAAAAAAAAAAAAAAAAAGTTCCCACCTTCTGGCAAAAAAAAAGGGAAATCTTCTTAATCAGAATAAATCTGAGCAAGTCTCTGGAGCCAAGAGACAGTACATTCAAATACCTGGGTGTGGAAGGTGCTTAAAGTGGATTTTTGGACAAATTTTAGAAGTGAGCCTAGCCCTGCAAACAATAAAATTATTTAAGAGTGTGGAGGTGGCAAATATGGAAGTGCCTGCAGGCAGTGGCAACAATTAGAGCTACAACAGAGATCTTTTGGAGTTAAGGAAGACTGGATGAAGGGGAGTCTGAAGGAACCCTGTGCTATTTATATGGGTATACAGGTAGTTTGTATAGAGGAGTTCTGGAAAGAGATTTGTAGGCACCAACAATGTGGTTAGAGTCTAGAACACTAGACTCTAAGGAAACACACTCTGAAACTAAATCACACAGGGCTTAAACAAAGAAAGAAAGAGAAACTCATTGTTCTAAACATGAAAAAAGGGAAAAGAAGCAGCACCTTTCCTTGTTTATCATCTAAGTTATTGAACTGGCTTCAATATACGCTTGCCAAACATTTGATTCATCTTGGAGTTCTACTTTCAGAAAAACTGCACATTAACATGCCACAGAATCAAGCCAAGTGCTCTTTGAAGATCCAGATTCCTGGACCACATCCTTGGGCTTTGGCTTTAGAAGATCAGCAGTGGGATCTTCTAAACTAGCCTCCTCTGTGGGGTTGACTAGGGAAGTTCACAGACCACACTGTAAGAGGCAGGGTTCCAGGGTTGGGTTCCTCAGGAAATTGTTAGTCTATCATATGTACAGTTTATCTTTTCCTCCTATCTACTCATGCGCAATTATATCTTTAACTTTATGCTAACTTGGAAATAGGTCAAATATAATATTTTGTAGTAGGCTTTCATATAACTGCTATCATATATTTCTTTTCAGCTTAATTTTATTGCCTGTATTTTAACTGGTTTTATGGTTTTACTATAATGTTACTAACTCATTTTCATTGTAAAGGTAGATTGTTTTAAATTTATCATGGATAGTAGTATAAAAATGGACATAATAATTGCAAATATCTTTATACATCTATTTTCTCATGGAATAATTACCTAAATCCAAATTGTTCAAAAGTAATTTACAGTTCATGGCTAAGACATATATGACCAACTATCTTTACAAAGTATTATCAATTTAAATTTCCAATGCACATTAAGAAAATGTTTCTTTTCTAATGCTCAAAGAAAATGGATTGTTATTTATTTTCCTATTTCACTTCATAAAATATTATTATGTTTAATTCATTTGCTTATTGCTACGCCTTTCTTGTGTTTATTAGTTTTCTGAAATGTAACTTTTACTTAGATGTAATTTCAAATGAATGAAAAAGTTTCAGAACTGTTTAAAGAAGTCTCAGATACCTTTACCCAGATTCACATGTTAATATTTTGACCCATTTCAATATCATTCTTTCTTCACATATATGTATATGATAATATATGTGCATGTATACATATGTGCCTCTTATTTTTTTCTGAGTTATTTCAGTGTTATTTGCAACTAACAAACAAATAAAAGGATATCCTTTACCCTAAACTGTCCTATAAAATCTATGAAAATCCTCTGGCTGTTGATATAAGTGAATTCAATCAGCAGTGTGATAAATAGAACACAACTGAATAGCTCTGTTATCAAGGGGCAAGGCTAACTTAAAAAAAGACAACTAATAAACATAGAAGGAATAATATGCTAGAAGCAAAAATTTGACAAACCCTGGTGAAAATATTGAGTCAGGCAACAATTAACAATTGATATTAAAATCATCAGGTATACGATTGATGGAGAACTGGATGTTTGATATTCCCAAGAAACCTGAATTATGTTCAGAATTTCATTATTTAAGCAGGGGGTCAAATTTAGCATCATGGATAGTGGGATCAATGGAACATCTGGCATAGAACAGCATCTAGTGTACCTAAAAAATTTTAAATTATATATTTTATCACCAAGCTTTAAGATATGACTTATACTTTATATGAAATAAAGAAAATAATGAGAAAATAAATTATATCACAATGAAATAACCAGACAACTCCAGAACGTGGAATATTTGGGCCTGGTAATTTCAACCAAACAGTGAAGAAGGGTTCTGTTATGTAAGATTGGACAACACATAAAGGACATAATCAGATGCAGTGTGTGGCACAGAATAGAAATGGGTTTGAATATCATTTTTGAAAATCTGAATAATTATTGGGTGTTACATTAGATGAGAAAAACTGTGGTGAAAATTCTTGATTAAAAGAAGTGGGTCACAAAATATTATGAAATGCATCCCATTGTGGTAGTGCACACACACGTACATATACAGAGAAAGATTTGAAAGGATGTGCATTAAGATATTAATGGTGGTTGCAGCTGTGTAGTGAGTATATATAATATTTACTTCTAAATGTTTGTTTCTCTATGTTTTCCAGTTTTCTGTAATGCAAAATTATTGTTCCTATAATCCTATAATCATTATGTATATATACCCAGATAGAGAGTCAAATTTAAATAAATAGCGGTGAAACAATTCCACCATGGACCTCACGCTCAGGTGATCTAATGAGATCTTAGCGCGTGTTAACTGGTTTAGGGAATTTGAAAGAGGAAAAGCTACCCAGCTGATATTTTTTAAATGATACAAACTTCATGGCAAAATAAGTTAAGGGCAAAAAAAGAAAAACAAAACAAGAAGTTGCAGTTTAAAGAAGCTGAAGCAAGGAGATTTTAGGGTGGGTGAGGTGAACAAGCTAAGGAGAGGGAAGTGATTTGGGGAACTGCCCTAAAGAGTGCAATTGTTGGGGAGTTACATGCATAAGAAAAACTTTCAGGAAGGGAAGATACTTGTAGTGAGGTGTAAATCCCTCCTGAGAATCCTCAAGGTTGAGTTTGGTAGTATAGACTAACATTGTTTTTCAATGATTCTGGAACAAATGTATGTGTGAGTGTGCGCGCGCACATGTGTGTGTGTGTGTGTGTGTGTGTGTGTGTGTGTGTGTAAGTACTCAGAGACACTGGCTGCAAAAATACGCAGAGAGAGCTACGATGGAAAAAGGAGAGAGATTTATGTGGTATAAAATAAAATAGTTATGCTACTATATTTCTGAGGTGGGAAATTGTAACCTTTTGCTTTCTTCACTTCTGTAATTGAAAACTTTCCTAATTTACACATAATATGTTTAATTAAAAATAAGATTCTTATAAAATAATTTTAATCCTTACAGGAGCACATTTTGGAGTCATACAGCGACTTCTGAGACAAGAGTTAAAAAAGAGCAACGGTGGCCCCTCCCCAGGAAGATCCTGCCTTCATTCCAGGGTAATATCTCCTCAGTTCCCCCCACCCCCAACTTCTGTCTCCTGTATCTTTTTCCCTTCATCCTCTCGCAATATTTCCATAGATCTCTTTCTGCCTTTTTTTTAAGAGCAACTATTTTTATCACCTCAGGATGACTTTTCAAATGCCAGTATTTAAATCTTATTATTTTTGGAGAGAGTAAGGAGAAATAGAGTCAAAGCCACAATGCAGAAATTGTAAACTGCTGAGACTCACCTTTGCTGTGCAGCTGGAGTGTGCACGTGTTGCCGAAAGAGTCTGACTTTAGCGAGGGCTGGATTGCTGGGGCATGACTGCAGTTACTAAATATAATCAGGCAACTAATAATTAATCTTACCATGTCTGAGTACCGTCTGCATCTTAATATTGTTTTTCGGTCTGTTCATATTTGGTGATTACATTCACAGAATCATTTAACCATATAAAGGAAATTCATTCAGAGTACAGTCTTAAACATGGAGAAGCTTATTTTGGGGGCCGCGAGAAAACTTAAGATAATTTACTGCCTCCAAGCTATGGTTCTACCTTTGATTTCTTCCTTAAACCCATCAGATGGCACTTTACTTCTCTGTGTCATCAATCATTCCTCTGATGTCAAATTTCTGGCTCTGTTTAAATAAGCAACGTGACATAAAGCATGAATTAGTACTACAAATACCAAGAAATATAATATGAAAGGGTGACCTACTTGTCAACCTTGCAAAGTGTTCTTCTACAAGTAGATTATACATATCTAGCTTATTTTTATGCAGTAGTTATTAACTTATGGATGTGTAATTTTATTACTAGATATAGATAAGACATGAAGAGCCCTCAGTAGAGAACATGTACTTCTGTTTTGTCTATTTTATTCAATTTTGTGAAAAATCACATGAGGTAATGTAAGGAAGGGATGTGGTGAATTATCATTCTCAACTTTATAGTTTATACATATAAATGACCAGAAAATATTTTTATGTCTGTTGCTAATCATACTCTGTCTCCAGAAGCACAACAGCATTGCAGTGCTAGTAAGGATCAGTGCCGCTCTTTGCACTTTGTCTTACAAAAGCGAGAAATGCCCATTTCTGTTATGACACCAGTCCCTGGAGGATTTCCAGAAGTAGCCACGTCAAAATACAAGAGCAAACATAAGCACATTTATGGGCAGTCACAATGATCTTGAGGAAGGATGGCCATATTGCAAGAATATATCACTTTTGCAGCAAGGATGTGAAAATAGAAGGACAGGTGCTTACTCCTATTTCTGTTTCTTCTCCCTTTGATACCACTCGAATAAACAGTAGCCTTGAAGTGAATATTGTACTCACTGATTGCTTCAGTTAAAACATCTGAACAGGCCAGCATGAGTGAGGGCATCAGAGAAAAAAAGAGGGGGCATGCTTTTAGAGTAAATACTTTACTGTAGTTTAAGTTGATTTTCTTGTGTCACCCTTTGCATTTGGATTTATAAAATGGGCATAATTTTGTTTATGTTTGTATTTGTATTCTCAGCACCTTGCAAATTCCTTGGTATATACTAAGTACCGCATAAAAACTTGGTAGTTGTTTGAATGTATAAAGGAATGTATAAAACATATAGAACAATTTACTCAAAACCATTTAAATATACAATGTGCCTATCTCTCTAAGAGTTTCATTGTTAGAAGGAGAAAATACATTTTTTTTTAAACAAGAAATGTTTCCCATCACTGGGGATTTCTTTGAAACCATTCAACTGTTATAGGTGGTTATCTACTATAGGAATTTCTCAGTATCTTTCCCAAAGGTGTTTTCTGAACACCTTCCATTCCAGCTGGATACACTCAATGAAGTGATTTATTTGAAGGTTAGTCTTGTGCCTTTTGTCTAAAGAATGCAATAGGAGATTCGGAGTATAAAATTCAAGATGTTCTTGATCTAGTCACACATATTTCTAAGGTGGTAGGGATGCTGATTGTGGTATCATGAAACATAACTGCAAAGAGAGACTTCATGGAATGGATAGGTACACCACAACTCTTGATCTTATGCATTAGTAATTATTACTGAAATCAACACCTTACCATTATTACTTTAAGGAAGATTTGTGTAAAATTTTACCACCCCAAGCTTAACGACAGCTGATTATTTATGAAGTTCTGGAAACAAACCATCAGTATTTTGAAAACGTTTTGATAAGAACTTAAGTTTTTACTTGAACGTTACAATATTTAATGGATTCCATTTTCCCAAATTGTAGACTTGTATTATATTTGTCTAGGTCACTCCTGGTATATGCCTGTTTTCTCTGCATGCTGCCTTCCACTCTCAGAAATTGAAAAACAAATTATAAAGGCCCCTACTGATAGTTAAAAATGAGTCACTGAGAAATATTATACATATAGCCAACGGTAAAGAGCAAATATGAACTCAGATTTTTTAGTAAATGTCCTTTTATGTAGTGATTTAGATGTTAATATGTAAAAAACAGTATCCTTTCTTGAGGTCACTCTATAAACAAAGCAAAAGATCTTCAGAATCTCACTGGAGCAATTACTTTTCATCATATTTTCTTCAATGCATCGCCAAGGCATTTCTTCCCTTGGTAGGATAAGCCTGGCATACCAAGGATTTATTGACTGTGTAGTCTGGACTGTGACATCGTGATGAACACAAACCTTGCTTCTTGCCACTCACACTTCACCGTACAGTGTTGCAGCTGTGCTTAGCAACAAAATGCCAGATGGCACGGAGACATCAATTGATTAGTACTCAAGAACAATGTCACCTACCAGAATGGACTACAGACAAATTGACAAAGACAATGCTATGTTTGCAGGCCTGAAGGAAGAAGCCCTTTAAATAGATTTATGGCTGCATTTTTAAATGTGTGCTGTTTGGAAAGTTTTGTTTGTACGATAAGGCTACAGTCTTAATTATATAACCATGCGTGCTTTGCTGGAATCCATTTTTTTAGTGCTTAATCCTCTTGTCTACACATCTAGAAGGATAATATAACATGTTAAAGGTCTCCGTTGTCTGCCACCGCAAATCCAAAATTATCCACCCTCTTCTTAAAATGCATTCTTAGTCACCTTTTTGTGATAATCAGTCAACATTGTAAACTTGGGCCAAAGAGAATAGCCAATAGAAGCACTGCCTGAAGAATTCTGGAATTCACAAGCTGTCAGCATGAGTTATCTGTCCACAAAGAATGTCTTTTATGAGTAAGTCTTGTTTTTATAGAAGACATTTATTATTGTATTTGGCATCATTTTATATAGCATATCTTGAATTGTTTGCACTCAAACTTTGGCTATAAGCTTTATCTGATGGCCTTAGAATGGATGCCAATATTTGAAAAATACACATGTCAGATTACTCAGCTTAGTTTTGGTAAATAAATCATTCTGATTTTTCAAAAATATTCCTGGGAAACTCATCAATTGTTGTAGCTTCTCAAATTTATTTTCAGAGATTCTGGTATGTTAGTGAAAATTCTGCTTCAACAAATACAACTTATTGCTATTATTTGAAATGCATGGATGACGTGTAACTGTTTTTTGTTTTTGTTTTTTAAGATAGTGTGCATTTACTTGGGTGCAATATAATATCACTTTGGACATAGAATTGATCTATTTATCTGAGAAGTTAACAAAATGCCTCACTTGCTGCAAGGGCAGGGTTTACTTGGAAGATCCGAGAAGTTTATTAGGGAAGATAAGTCCATGAGTCCTACTGCTTCTGGTTTTGTTATACATTTTAACTCTGAAAACATGACTTTATTATCTGTAATTCACCTCATTGTCTCTTGGAGCATATTTTCCTGCTGATGGTGTTGACAGAGGAGTGGACCTTTCATTGGCTTATTAAGTATAATTTGATCTCTTTTGGTTTAATATAGTTGTTTTCCTTAAATATTTAGTCCATATAAAGTTTAAGCATACTATCAGGATATTTTCTGTTTCAAAGTTCTCTTCGTATCATGACTCTCCATTTTGATACCTTGGTTCAGAGTGAAACTTTTTAATCTCTGTGGAAGGCATTGTCTATGCACATCTTCCTGTCCTCCCTGATCTCTGAGCTGACAGTCACTCTTGAACTGTTGTCCACCCCGGTGTAGCAAGTTTGGACTGGTTTTAGACCATCAGGCTGGTACTTGTTGATGAGACGGGGTAGCTCCACTGCCTCACATCACAAGGTTACCAGATTCTGCTACTCCCTTATTTCAACTTGAGGCACCTTGCAGGTCACAAGTTCTCTGGGTTACCTCGTGTTTGCATGCTCAGAGAGTAATTGAAGAGCTCTGTAGCTCTTGCATGCTTTAAGCAAGCTGTGAGATAGATCCCAGTGGCACCATCTCCAGTTCTCCTTCTGCTTGTGAATGTCAAGCTGCTAGTTCTATTCTTCTGTGGTTGCAGTGAGCGTCAGGTTCCAGATCTTCTCTTTCAGCTTGCTCCAGCTTTTCCTCATCCCCGATGGGGCCTTTGATCCCTTATCAGAGACCTACTCAATAACTTAACAAGCCTTCTATTGTATATATTTATATTTCTGTCACTGTTATGTACACTTATTTCCTTTCTAAGTCACAGTAAAGCTGTCCTGATATCATTTATATACTGTGTTCTCTCTATACGTTGGTGTTGGCAAAATGTCATGCTCAGACCTCTAAATTTCATCTCGATATTTAAAAATAAGCTCTTAAAAAGCACGAAAAAATAATGATCATGTTTATTATCTTCTGGTAGATTAAAAAATATCTAACTTGAAATTCAAAATTAATCAATGCATACTTTATTTAGGCTGAATTTAAACTTCTTCTGAAACGAATGCACAATCAATGGGTATGGAAGCCAAGGTACAACTGAGATATTGGGAATAGAATTCTATTATATTACCTCAATTTCATCCTACTCCAGTAAAACAATATTTTCTTGAAAAAGACCCTTAATCTTATGTAAGGCGTAAAATACTTAGTCTTATGCCATTTTGTACTAGACGTTGAGGGCTAAGTATTGTCAAACTTGATTTTTCTATCACTTGCCATTTCTCCAACATCTGAACACTAGAGGACATTAGTCTTATCCTAGAACAGTGATTTTCAAATTACATCAGAATCATTTTCAGGGCTTGGTGGAGCAAATCCCTAGGAACTAGTCTCAGAGTTTCTGATTCAGTAGGTCTGCAGTGGGCCTAAGAATGTTCATTTCCTTCACTAGTAGCTATGCCACCAGCACAGGCAAAACTTTCTTTGAGTAGTTATGCAGCGTTTTTTCAGTTATGAGTCACAATTGCATCTGATTCAAGAGGAATGCAAGTGACCTTACATCCTAAATAATGACAAGACTCTTCACTGACTTCCCAAGACATCTCCAGAGGGACTTAGTGTCTGCCCTACCAATAGCACATTTTCTTTCTAAGCTGATTATGAATACCAATATTTTCCTACATATTCTAACCTCTTCACATATTCTTTAGGCCAAAACACTAAGGGATTGAGCTGTGGAAACTTGTATTCTGTATTTAAAAAGAGGTACCATATTTTGAAAGTTCTAATTCCAAGAACCAAGTTTAAAGGTTGTTTTCTATGCCCTTTATTTTTCTTTTCTCCTTTTTTTCTTTGTCCTTCCACTCCCACCCACCCATGAATAACCTGATTTTTCCTTGGCATAATACTTTTATTCCTTAAAAGGTCATGACCTTGGGTTCAAATGACTAGGCTTCTATTTTCTTTCCCGGGGATTAGTAATACCTCTGTGGTGCCAACATAAATCCCCATGAGTAACAAGTCTGGGATGTTTACACCTCTATAGTCCAGTAGCTAAGGTCTTTCCCTTCATATCATTCTAACTTCATAAATTCTCTGTGTTATTCAAAAGGCTTACAAAAAGTCCAGAAATAAATATTGGAGCACTGTGTTGGTTGTTTTGGATGGAGTTCTGAAAAATCTTGCAGCACAGATGAGAATCATTTTCCTGAGATGACTCACGAGCAACCTGCAGGAAATTGTTGATGAAAGCCCTTATCAGGTGATGATGAAAAGTATAGCCTACATGATTCCTCAGCCCAGCACACATGAAGCACGTGCTCATGTGGGAACAGATAATGCTTCATGCATTGGTGAGAATCCCATGTAACTCTGATGGTGGTGTGACCCATGCTGGCCAGGCTTATGATGCTGTATTTGTTTCTCCATACATGGCCTCCATTAAGTCTCATCTCTTATAGCAGTGTGTTATTCTAAACCCCATTCCATGCCAGATAAGGTACATCTTCCTGGGTCTAAGTAATATGTCTTTCTTTATCATCTCTTCAAATTTTATTGTGACATAAGCTTATGTTCTTCTATGCTAAGTGCCTTCAATTTAGCTTTTCAAGAATACTGTGTTCTCTTAACAAAGCCCATCCCTTATAATCAAAAGCTTTGACTATATTATATTATATTATATTATATTATATTATATTTTATATTATATTATTATAGTATATTTTAGAAAAAGAGAGAGCACAAGTGTGGGAGAGGGGCAGAGGGAGAGAAGGGATCCCAAGCAGGTTCCACACTCAGCACAGATCATGACCTGAGCCAAAATCAAGAGTCAACTGTCTGAGCCATCCAGATGCCCCAAAAGCTTTGACTTTAAAATAGGCTCCCCAAAGCCTGTATTGTAAGGATATTTTCCTTTACTTCTTTTTCTATTTCTGCCATAATAACATTTCTCAAGTCAGTATGCATAGCCCCAGTGTGGCCTGGAACTTCTATAACTAAGGCAACATGACGTTAGGTGCAGAAAGGCAGTCACCTTGATTCATTGCTATAATTCCAGTTAAATAATAGCTAAGGCATAATAATTAATATAAAAATGCAAAAAGCAGGATTCAGTAAACAATGCTTCTTATCAGATACATGCTCCAATTTCACAAGAGGATACCTCTTAGTTGTAAGAACATGATAATGCAGGACAGTTTCCTTCAATGATAGACATAAGGTCTTGTTGAACATTCTACACCCAGTAATTAGCACAGTGATTTTAAAATGATAAATTTCAATTTTTTAATTAAATAAATTAACAGAAGAGGTAGATGTGTATACTAGGCATTCCTGGCCACTTTAGTTTTTATGGAAAATGGCAATAATCTCAGGTACTGAAGATTAACTTATGGTAGAGTTTCTTAAAGTTTTTGAATTTTGGATTCTTCTATATATTTAAAAATCATTGAGAATTTCAAATAGCTTTTTGATGTGATTTGTATATATTAATATTCACAGTATTAGAATTTAAGATAGAGAAATGTTTAAAATGTATTAATTCATTTAAAATAGTAATAAACCCATCACATTTTCATCTAAATCCATTTTAAACAAAATAACTCGGCTTTCTAGATCACAAAACAGTTTAGTCAGAAAAGCAGTGTTGATATTTTTGAAAATATTTTTAATGTCTGTCTTAACAGATGGTAGGATTTCCACATTTGTTTCAACATTCAATCCACTGTGATATCACATGTCATGTAGCTTCTGGAAAACTCCACTGTACACTCATAAGCTAAAGAGTGTGAAAAAGGCAAATAAAGTCTCCATGTCATGAAAATATTTTTGACATTATAGAACCCCTGAAAAAGTCTCCTTGAAACCCAGGGATCCCCAGACCATATTTTTTAAATGTTGACTTGGTTATTTCTTGACAGTTTTCTTGTTTTGTTATAGTAACTAAACACAATACCTCAACATGAGAAAAATAAGTAAAAGTAAAGAGTGAAGAGAGGAAAATTAATAAAAATACAATAAATTCAAGGAATTAAAAATAGCTCCTACATTTTTTTATTGACTAAGTAAGGGATTATTATATTTTTCTTAATCAGAAAATGATAATTTATGGTCCACATAAATTAAATCAAAATATAGAGTTTAAGTTCCAGTTTTCAATACTATCACAGTTTGTCTCCATGAAAGTCACTGATAACATTTAAAATTTGTATAATAGAGACATAGAAGTTATTATATGTCAATCAAGTTTATACCTTGTTCAAGCAACTCTCAAGTGTGCCTAGGTAACAAGTGTTCGTAATTCAGTTTAGAAATATAAAACCGAAAGACAGGTGGCACATAATTTAGTTTGCAATTCATCACTATTGATTTGCAGACGTAAAGTTCAATAATGACTGCCAATATGATATATATATGGACAGATGAGAATTTCTCATGTATAACTTAGAAATATCAAGTTTAAAATGAAGTTAAAATAATTAGTAATATTTGTGTATGTTCCTTATGGTCTCATGTCTGCTTCACTGAATTTTTAGAAAGCATGTTTGTATGTACATGTGCTACGTGTATGAGAGACAAAGACAGAAAGGCAAGGAGACATATAGTAAATATAAGTAAATTAGGGCCTAGAATATACTAGGATTCATGTGTTTTTCTCCATATATAAATCAGAGAAACTATTAATTGTGTTTGGAGCTAAGATTCATATGCCAGAATGTTAGATTCTTAAATATTTCAATAGCAAAGAACCAAGATATAGATTGTTATGATCCATGTTTCTGCCAGTTATTTGTATTCATATTATGTCAAGTGATTTATCTGCCTTTCTTGGGAATCATCACTCAACATTCTAAGTCACTAGCTCCCTATTAATATCATCTTAAAGTCTTTTACAACTCAAGTTGAGTGCCTCTGTGCTTTTGGAATAAAATATTTTTTCCAGAGTGGCCCAGTTAACCTGCTATTCTGTGACCTGTATTTCAAGGAGAATTAACATAGAACCATAATTCATATGTCTTGATATCAACATTTTATTTTTCACTTGAAACAACATTTTCTCCATATAACAAATTGAAGTTTTTCTCCTGACAGCCTGGAGAGCACTGTGGTTGAAAATGAAAATCTTATTGAGATCTGGAAAGCTAGTTTTGTAAATTCCTTGAAGCCTGAGTGTTTTCATCTCCTTTTATTAAAATGAATAAACTCTAAATTGATCTTTTCCATCAAAAACTTCTCTTAGAAATATTTTACCTGAATGACTGAGACCACTAAATATATTTACTTCCTAGGGAATGCATCACCCTTAAAGCAAGCAGCATCTCTAAACATTACTAAAGGGAATCTCACCATTTAAGTGTCTTGCACAACAGAAGGCTCTGTCGTTCTCTGAATGTGCAAGTGGTATGTGATCATGAACATCTCATTATAAGCATCTGTGCAAAGTTTCCAGAGTCATGCCACGATTTCTACATACTGGGTAATTTATCATAGTGCCATCTGTTTAAAAAACATGGTTGCCAATATGGATGGATTATCAAGAAAATAAATTATTTTGTGTCTTTATGTAAATGCTCTTGATGATATATGCATGTGAAGTCTCCATAGATCATTAGCTTCTAAAGGCCAAATAACATTGCAAAGATGGAGTAATCCTTGAAAATAAACATAATTCCAATCAAAGCAATGACTCTTAACGAAAATGATAACCAAGTATTAGTTGTTCTGGTCAGTTCATGAAGAAAAACAGTATGAAGAAAGGTAACAAAGTGACAATATTTGGGGGAAAAAGTCCTTGTATCTAGATTTTATTTTTGTCTCTTGCCATTTGTACTGGTATCATATGGACATAACTTATTTCCTTAGAAACTGAGTCTATATACATAATTACTTAATTTGTATGTAATTACAACTTTTGCTCCCAAGCACATTGTGATCAACAATGAAAATAGAATGCAAGTCCTGCAAGATTTCATATCTCATATCTCATATCTCACCTTAAATTGTGGTTCATAGAAATTCTGGCTATAAGGAATTTTGAAGCCATCCAGTCTGGTTCTTTTATTGATGGGGAAATTAATATTCAGTGTGATTAAGTATTCATGTGACAGAGATAGTTGTATTAGTCTGGGTTTTCCAAAGAAGTGGGGAGAAACAGAGAAACAGAATTCAAGGAATTGGCTCACCTAACTGTGAAGGTGCAAGTCTAAAATCTGTAGGGCAGGCCAGCATGCCAGAGACGCAGGGAAGAACTACAGCCTGAATCCAAAGGCAGTGCACTGACAGAATTCCTTCTTGCTTAAGACAGGTCAGTCTTTGCTCCTTGAAGGCCTTCAACTGATTGGATGAGGCTTACCCATATTATAAAGTAATCTGCTGTAGTCAAATTTAATGATTTAAATGTTAACCTCATCAAAAATACACCTTCACTGAAACTTCCAGAATAATGATTGGCCAAATCTCTAGGCACTACCACTGAACCAACCTGACACATAAAAATTAACCATCACACTAATGTATATGCTGCACCTTCAATGTTTTATTAACAATGATTGGAGAACTGTTTGGGTTTTTATATATTTTCTCCCACAAGTATTTGTTACACAACACCCTCCCTTTAAGGAATTCAGTATGAAATTGCCATTACAAAGTATATGTTTAAAAAATGTCTTAAGTGTATGACTTCCCTATTAACTGAACTAAGATGCCTACTTAAGTAATCGGTTTTAAGATGTTGAATAATACTAGATAATACATTTGTCTAGAATTTTTTACACTGCTTATAAAATCTGTATGTGATCTTTAGATCTATTTTAAAAGAAAAAGTAGGGGCGCCTGGGTGGCGCAGTCGGTTAAGCGTCCGACTTCAGCCAGGTCACGATCTCGCGGTCCGTGAGTTCAAGCCCCGCGTCAGGCTCTGGGCTGATGGCTCGGAGCCTGGAGCCTGTTTCCGATTCTGTGTCTCCCTCTCTCTCTGCCCCTCCCCCGTTCATGCTCTGTCTCTCTCTGTCCCAAAAATAAATAAAAAACGTTGGAAAAAAAAATAAAAGAAAAAGTACATTAATTTTGAGTAAGAATATTACTAAAACGTTTGCACCATAGATCACATACGTTTAAAGGGACCTTCTCAAATAGACTTGGTGACACCACATCTTGTTTTTATTCTAGAGAGAGAGAGAACAAGGGCACATGTGTGAGCGGGGGTGGGGGCGGGGCAGAAGGAAAGAGAGAATAAATCTTAAGCAGGCTCCAGGTGCAGCGTGGAGCCTGACTTGGGGCTCAATCCCATGACCTAAGCCTAAACATGATCATGACCTAAACCAAAATCAAGAGCTGGGTGCTCAGACAGCTGAGCCACTCACGTGCCCCAGTGACAATATATTTTAATTAAATGTACATTTAAGCCCTTAATATGCCATTCTTTTGCATTTCTGTGTCCATTTCTCCTACTCCTTCTCTGCTTTTGATTGATGTTTATTCTTCAAAGCGAAACTTAACCATTTCTTGCTCTTCTATTTTCTGTTGGCTCCCCTTTCTCCGTGTTCCCAGAGCACCATGTACATGTTGCAATCCTGCCAATCTCCTATGGCTTCGTTTACAAGTTTAAGTGGATCAATATCTTCTCAATAAATATCCTAACACACTTAGTTCCCTATGAATAGTATTCATACTATCAAAGCACTAGTCAAAAATGTCTGGAACTACAAAAGGAAACTTTTCAGTCCTTAGGACTAACCTTGGGAAATGTATTAAATGAAATAGAATTCAACTTTCTGATGAGCATAAGTGTAGATTTCACTATGACAGCTATATTTGTTAATGTTTCTTTCCTTCTTTATTAAAAAAGTAATGTTTATCCAATGTTATATTTTAAGATATAATATCAAGCTTTCCTTCAAGGTTTTCTCAAGAATGTGGCATTTGATTTCAACAATTTTATTAAGGACTGAAAAAAATGTATTTGAAATATATAATGTTCATTTCTCTGAGTGTAAAATATTTGATTAAATGTATTGTGTCTCATTCATCTATCAGTGGTACCTGTTATCTGCTATAATTGATACTACCCAATAATTGTTATTTTAAAAACACTAAATAAATCAGATATACTATGGGATGGCTACTAAAAAGGTTTGGTTTTGGATTTCTACCAATGTTAACCATAATAAAATTACAAATTTGCTTTTCTATACCCTCAGCACTTTTTAACACCCACTTTGCCACCTACACATTTTTATATATGACTAAATTCAGGAGCCCCGTGCTATCTTTATTTCTTCCCATCAAAAAGATTCTGATTTAAGTATCTGTCATTAGCAAGTTTTTAATAATATAAATGCATTCATTACGTAATATTGTCAAAAAGATATCTAACATAGAAATACCAACACAAGTGGGTAGAGACAAATGTAAATTAATATTGATTGTAAAGGTTATATTTGATATTTATGTACCTTTTATTTTGAAAATTATAAGAATAAATTATCAATACCTCATATGTAGATAGAACTGCATATTGTAGTAAATACATTCATTATGCTCTCAAACTTGATCTTCCTCCCAAAAATCTGTGACAATTTAAGGCGCTCTTTAGTGTTCACTGGGTGAAGAAAATCTAACTGGCATAGTTCAGTTTTCAAGCAAGATTACCAAAGTCATATCTTTTAGTTTATGAACTAGCAGTTGCCCAATCCTAGTATGGTAGAATGTGACTGGGAAAGTAGGAGAAATGGATTCCTTTGGTAAAAATCACTGTTGACAGCATGCTTTAAATGTTTTTACCATGGTCAAACCACCAAGGTTTGCAAACTCAGTGTATTAGTTAGCTACTGCTGTACAGCAAATTACTGCAAATTTAGAGGCTTAAAACAACACAGATTTGTTATCTTAAAGCTTCCATGGGTCAGGAGTCTGGGTGCAGCTTAGCCTCCTTATTTGCTTATAAGGTATAAACTATTTGCTTATAATGATATAATCATTAAAGATTACAGTCTCATAAGGCTGCCATACAGGTCAGCTGGTGATGCATTCTCATCTGGAGGCTTTATTGGGAAAGAATCTGTTTTCAAACACACTCAGGTTTTTGACAGACTTCATTTCTTCGCAGCTATAGGGTTGACTGCCTCTCTTAATGTAGCTGGCTAAAAGTTCGAGGTCATCCTCAGCTGCTAGGAGTTGCCCTGGTTCCTAGAGGTTGCCCAGTTGCTAGTCACAGTGGCTTTCCCAACATGTCATTTAACTTCATCAAGTCAACAAGGAGAGTCTAGAGCAAGTATACTAGTGAGACGGAGTTTTATTTAATGTAACATATCCACAGGAGTGATATCCATCATCTACCTTTGCCAGCTTCTGTTGGTTAGAAGCAAGTCTGTTGGTTAGAAGCAAGTGTGGTTCTATGCACACTCAGAGGGAGAGTTTTCCACAAAAGCATGGATCTCAGTTGGCTGGAATCACAGTGTGGGAATAGAGGGATCTTAGAGTATGTCAGCTGTGTTCAGTAGAGATAGGTTTTATCATCCCCAGATGAAAACAGCTGAACTAAAATTTTCTCTCAAGTCTTACACCACTAGCAAATAACGACACTAAGACTTAAAAATAAATCTTTCTTGTTCCTGGAAGGAAAATCTTAGTACGGTGAAAAGTTTATATCTGGCTCTTTCTCTTGGTTCTGTGACTTTTATTGCACCTTTCAGCATCATAGGCCAGTTTCACCCTGGTTCCAACCCCCACTCCCACTTCATCCCTGGCCTCCACTCAGTATTCACCCCTGTACCTTGTTGGTAGATGATGTGTTTCAGATGCCTGCACTCCACACCTGCTTCTGAAATTTAACATATAGAGACGCAAGCCATGGGAAATACGCCCCTAGGATACTTTCAAGGAAAAGAGACCCCGAGGCAAGCCGAAAATAAAATAACTCAATAGAGAGCAGAGGAAAATTGAAGAATAGAGAAAATAATATGATTAAAATGAAAAAAAAAAAGTCTCTCCTCCTTATGTTCTGCATGTTATATCTGGGATTTTTAAAATTTCAGACATGGCTATGAGTACAAAATTGTAGGTGGCAAACTACTTCCCTGAGGGCTGCATATTTTAAAAATGTAAAAAGGAAGTAGGCTGCTCTCTATTTCTCCCCCTTTGTGCAAGATGAGGGGTGACCCTGGATGGAGGTGAGCATGGATGCAATATAAAGATCTGGATGAAAGAGCAAAGAGCCCAACTAGAGCCCAAACAAATCATCGACATGAAGGGAACAGAGGCTGAGGTACAGGCCTGAAGTATGAAGTCAGGGACCAAAAAAGACAGGTTCAGAGAGCTGGCTAAGCACGAGGGCCTTTGAAGTGTTATCCTGGGAAAATACCCAACAACTGGGTTGTGTCTATGGATGATTTCTTGCTGCTCGATTAGCTTGCCGCATGTGTCAGGGGTATAACAGAGTATGGCCGACAGAAGGCATGTATCCTGCAGCACCAGGGAATCCTGAACGCCCTTTCCTTTTGTCATCTTATGTGTGACTACTCATTCATTCATCAGATATGGCAGTGAGTTAAAGAGACAAGAACGCCTTCTCTCCTGGAGTTTATATTCCAGTCAAGGGAATCCAACTCTAACATAATAAATATGTATATTATATGGTGATAGGTGATGAGTTCCTTGGGAAACAAGTAATAGGGCAAGGGTTTCCAGGAGTAGTGAGCTAATTATTAGTCTTCACTGAGACGGTGACATTAAAAAAAAAATTCTTGAAGGAAGTGAGGGTATGAGCTGAACAGATACACTCTGAAACGGGATCATACCTGCTGTGTATGAGGAATAGCAAGGAGGCACGTGTGTCTGGGTGGAGTGAACAAGAGGGTAAGTAGTTGTAGATTAGGATAGAAGGTAATAGGAAGCCTTATCAGGTCGGATCTTGTAGGCCATTAATAGCGTTTGGGCTTTTACCCTGAGTAAATGAGAAGCCCCTGGAAAGTTTTGACAAACGGCAAGAAGCCCAGAGATTTCATTAGTCCTATGTTACACCTACAATCAGGCTTCAGGGTCTTCCCTTGTCAGTGATTTCTGTCTCTATGCCTTTCTACCTGCGAGCAATAATAATCCTATCAAACATACAGAGGTCTCCTGACCTTGTATCTGCCCTCAACTTCAGCAGCAGATAGCCACATGCATTCTTTTAATATGGCTTGGAAAATAATACACAGGGATTGACAAATACCCCTTTAACCAAGCGTTACTGGATAAATGTCTTTTTACTTTATTTTTCACGTTGATGTTTTGGTATTGTAATAACATTTAAAAAATCTGTCGAAGTCTGCAAAGAACTCTTTTGATGAATTTGTATATCACCAAACTCCAGTGATAGTGATCTGTGTTACATAAGGTCCAAGACTGCAGCCAGTGATGCCTACAATTCATGTTCTGATTTCACATATTTTCTTCATATGCATTTTGCCTCTTTCGTAAATAGAGAAGGGCCTTCTTTTATGCTCCTGATTTCAATGTTCCTGGACATTTCTTTCCTCTTCTTCCACCACTACTTTTACTCACACAGGCAGAACCAATTTTCTGGTTGCTAGATAATAGGTATTATTATGAACTTTTTGGTTTTATCTGTGTATCAAAAATTACAAGCATTGGGAATTTTATCTCTTCTGCCACCTCCACGTCAAACCAGTATAAGACAGACAACAGAATAAGCATGTTTGCTCTACAGTCTTCAACCTTTTGCAAAAACCTGAACTGAGGGTTAATCCATTTGACTCTTGTTTTTAAACTGTATTCACCAAGGTAGCCTTGGAAAGCTGACATTTTGTACTTTTTTTAATCTTTTTCTCAATGCTAGGAATGTTGGGGGTGGTCAGAAATGTTTATTAGGTCTCTTCAAGTCCTAGATACTCTTTATAGATTCAAATATTACATTGGTCTCAAGAAACAAAATATTTAGAACTATGGTAACTAAAAGATAAGATCCTTGAGAAGCCATGATTTGCCATTGTTTGCAACTATGTGCTGCAATTTTCCTTTTAAGTTTCATTTTTTTTTTTTTGGAATGGTAATATGCTGCTACTAGATGATAATATTGCCACATAGTCTAGATTTCAAGGCTTCAACTCTTTTGATTGAGCTGGAATAAGTAAGCATATCATTTATGACACAGAAAAATGACCAGTGTAAAACTCTATCTTAAAATCCAAACAAAAGACATCAGCATAGATCACTCTATTTTTTGATGACATTTATATATGAGGAATTTATGCATAGATCTCATTTGTGTAAATCAGTGAGCTATTACCAATGCATATACCCATAAAGCCAACAACCCAACTGATACAGATAACACTTCCATTACCTCGGAAACTTTCAGGTAACTTTTACATTATATGATTTTTTTAATATTACCTGTTCTTAATTGTAAGTGGATATGCTACACACAAAAGTGGGAAAAGACCTTATTTAGAAAACAAGAGGCTATCCAAGATTAAGTATAGTTCAAAAAATATGCCTCCCCATAAATCACAAGGAGGAGGTGGGAGTAGATATACTAGCTTGGCCTGTAGAGTGTTACTGATGAGACTGTGTTGTGCAAATGAATACTATTAATAGAAAAAAAATTGGGGAGGGAATGTAGAACATTTAATGAAATAATAATAAGTCCCCATAAAGCAACATGATACTTCCTCAGTGTCTCTCAACCAGTATCTCTTGTGGAAACATTAATCTTAAACACAAAAATAGACTTTATCTATTTGTTGGTTTCAAGGCAGAAGTCGTGAAACCTGAGACCTTTCTTGTTAGACCCAACTGAAAGATAGATGCAGTTTAGCTAAGTGACAGCACATCTCTCCATCTTATCAGTTGTCTCCCATGTGTGGTACAAGGGAGAAAAGAGCTATCTGTGTGGGTGGGTCCTCTCTGTAGAAGGGTTTCTACCACTCTTGGGATGTTTACTCCCCCCTCCCAGATTTATTGAGATACAATTGCTACATATCGTTGTGTAAGCAAAAGGTGTATAAGGTGATGATTTGATACAAGTATATATTGTAAAATGATTACCACAGAATTAGTTAATACATTCTATCGTATCATTACTGTTTGTGTGTGTGTGTGTGTGTGTGTGTGTGTGTGTGTGTGTGTTGAGAACATTTTAGTTGTATTCTCTTAGCAACTTTCATATCTATGATATAGTATTGTTAACTACAATCAGCATACTATATATTAGATCCCTAGATTTTACTGATCTTCTAATTGCAAGTTTGTACCCTCTGACCAATATCACCCCATTTCTCACAACCCCCAGCCTCTGGTAACCATTC
This sequence comes from Panthera uncia, assembly GCF_023721935.1. Lineage (NCBI taxonomy): Eukaryota > Metazoa > Chordata > Mammalia > Carnivora > Felidae > Panthera > Panthera uncia. The sequence goes on along the minus strand of NC_064810.1, from coordinate 97,578,134 downwards.
TGTTCTCTCTTTCTATGCATTTGTCTTTTTAGACTCCACATGTAAGTGATCTCATATAGTATTTGTCTTTCTCTGTATGAGTTATTTCACTGAGCGTAATGTGTGCTTTCATCAAAAGGAAGGAAATAAAAATTCACTCATGAAGATTAACAAATTACTCACTCTTTCTAGACATTTCAGCTGAAGTTTTCCAGCTAGACATATTTTGATATTTTATTTTTTGCTCCCCTAAAATGGCTTGGCAATTTGCAACATTTACAAAAATGCAAATTGCTGTCATAAAAATAGCTCTAAAGATATTATATGTTAAGAAAATTATCAACCAAGAAACAAAACAAAACTCAAATAACTCAAACAGATTAAATGAAATTTTAAATAATATATTATCAAAAGAAATAGTGAGCATTAAGGGAAGCTGCTTCTAAATATCTTTAATATAGAGTGCTGTTCTATGCCCGTTAGATGGTGATGATGATGATAGCAGAACTTAATGGCTCCTTCCTAGTGCCAGACTCTTAGGTAAATGCTTTACATGAATCACCTCATTGCATCCTTACCTGGAAATAAGCATCATTATTATCCCTGGTTTGTGGTTAAATTAACTGAGACATCCGGGAGCCTGGGGGCTCAGTTGGTTGAGCATCTGACTCTCGATTTTGGCTCAGCTCATGATCTCCAGGTTTGTGACATCAAGCTCCATGTCGGGCGCTGCACTCGCAGCATGGAGCCTGTTTGGAATTCTCTCTCTCCCTCTCTTTCTGCCTCTTCTCTCTCTCTCTCTCTCTCTCTCTCTCTCTCTCTCTCTCTCTCAGAATAAACAAATAAACTTTAAAAAATTAACTGAGACTGAACTCTGTTAAATTATAGATACCTGTGGTGGCCCAACTGAAAAGCAGCAGAGCCAGTAATCAAAACTAAACAGTATGAGTCCAAAGACCTTCAACTCAACTCTCATGGCAATGCGCATGACCTATGAACCATGTGTATCAGCATTCATGAAACACGCACTCTTTGGCCTCACACCAGCTCCTTTATGTGTTCATCTAAAGGTAATAATTAAAATTGGCTCAATTCACAGTAATTCTTAAAACAATTCCAGTGCATATGTTCTCATAAGAACTAAAGACAAGGAATAAATATCATATCCGCAAAGACAAGGAATAAATAACAAGAACAATTTCTCTATTAAGTCAGATTTTGGAATGGGGTAGAAACAATTTATGTCTACTTTCATTATCTATGAAAATTGGCCAAATACTATGGCATTAGAAGAAGTGAGTTTGTTTTTACTAAATATGAAATTATTTTTAATGTATTAGAATCCAATGATTCTCAACTATTTGCCTGTCCCTCCACACACCTAAGTAATAGAATGCACTGTCAGTAAGAGTGGCTGACTAAAGCATCGAATAAGATGTGTATAAGAAGAACACTGTTGATGGGGGGCCTGCTTAATTAAAATGATCTCCTTAGGGGCGCCTGGGTGGCGCAGTCGGTTAAGCGTCCGACTTCAGCCAGGTCACGATCTCGCGGTCCGTGAGTTTGAGCCCCGCGTCGGGCTCTGGGCTGATGGCTCGGAGCCTGGAGCCTGTTTCCGATTCTGTGTCTCCCTCTCTCTCTGCCCCTCCCCCGTTCATGCTCTGTCTCTCTCTGTCCCAAAAATAAATAAAAAACGTTGAAAAAAAAAATTTAAAAAAAAATAAAATGATCTCCTTACATCATTCTGATACAACCCCTGGTTTAGCTGAGAATCCTTGGTGTCATATTTGTCAACCACTACTACTGCTAATTTCAATAGTGTGCTATTTTGAATCTTGGTAAAAAAAAATCACAGAATATATTACTGGCAATATTCATATAAGTATTTATTTGTAAATCGAGCATCATCTGTAATAGTAACTGAACCACAAGATTTTCAGAAACTAGCCGAGAGAAGAGTCCATTTTATCTTGTTTCATTAGAGGAGGACCAAAACCAATTTGCTCTTCAGTGACAGGAAAGTGTATTGTTTCCACACAAAATTATAGTTAATAAATTTTACTGGACAAATTGTAATATTTATAAATAAAAAGTGATTTATAAAATATTGTCCTTTTTGACATAGAATATTCTGTTTGGTATGAATATATAATTTGTAATCAAAGTTCAATTATTTTGGAGATTATTTTGTACTTTATCACTTTACGTTCTAAATATTTTGATGCTGAAAAATCAATGATCAGTTCTAGTTTAGACTGACAGATATCTCCAGATTACACTTTCAGATATTTGAGTTACTTATTCTGAATAAAACCACAATGCCAAATGTTGCTACAGAGTGTAAAGGAAAGTGTCATATCAATTAAGATGAAATCAGTAATGATCCATATGTTAAAAAGCCATAATTGTCAATGCTGAGTCATTACTCAGAAACCGGAGTGTTATATGTTCATGAATATATCAGTGACATATTAACTATTTTCCTCTTTTTAAATCTACAGAAAAGAGTGATATAAAAGAAAAAAAAACTACTTTTTTTGTCATCAAATTTCAAGCACTGTTTGAATTAATTTTTTTTTATTGGTAAATGGATGCCCCTTAGACATGTGTCTATAATCATGGCTCTACCTTTCTACAACAAATAGGTACTGTCACAAGAGAGTGTCAGAAACCATCATTTTCTTTGTAACTTTCACACAGCACATTGCCTCTTGAAATCTTGTCTGTGTGGCACGTCTCTGTGAACATCTTTTATCAATCCTACTGAAATATAAGCTCTTTGAAGGTAGAGTCACAGTGTTATCTTTGTTTCCCTGTTTGTAGCATAGAGACTTGACAGTGGTAGATTTTGAGTAAAAATTATACTTGCCCGTATTTGCTCTTCACATGAATGACCTGAGCAAAGAGGTTATGAAAACAAGCATTCCGCTTTCGTGATATAAACCATGGGAGAGCAAGGACCTGTGGTTTCCACGAGCCGTTATCACAGAACTGGGCTATTTATAGTTGTCATAAGCACTTGTCTCAAAAACACAAAAATTTAAAAAGCATTTTCTCATGGAGATGTGGCTGAATTACAATGTTTCAAGGTTCTTCTCTCTCATACATTGTGAGAATTATTTAATACACTTATTCACTATCTACTCTGTGCAAGGCACTGAATAGGCAGGAGAGGAAAATGTAAGCATGCTCCCAGACTTGACTGAGCATCTCAGAACTATAGCGATCACGATTCAACCTTAGGTTACCCGGTGAGGAACACTGTAAGTTAGGATAGAGGGACTTAGAGGTAGCGTCTACACACTGTTCTGCGTGCCCCACTGGTGCAGGGTTAAGACTCTCTTGAAACATAGTGCGTTGTTTCAAAATACATTTCCAACATAAGATTGTGGGTCATGCATTCAATATGAAGTCAGCTCTCTCCTTCTTGAACATTTTCAGAGTCTGAATGGGCTTTGATTCTTATTAAGGATCTTATAGTGGAGGTTTTATGATAGAGCTTTCTTGTTGATATTCAGGGTTATGTGGGATGGGAAGGAATTAGAGGCTGAAGTAGTAAGTCTTCTAATATCTCACTTGACCATGTTTCTGTGTGTCTGGAATTAGATTGCCAAACCAAGTCAGAAAATCTGGGTAAGATTTTTTCTAAGCCTACATCACAGACAAAGGATATGGAGTACAAAGATGGATTCAGTAAAATTCTAAGTTAAATAAATATTCTCAAATGCTATTAATTGAGCCATATTACTTCATTTTTCAAACCCAAGTTAGATTAACATTTTTATATATTAGTGATGTCAAATTATAATTGATAACACATAAATAATTAATATCTTCCTATATTACTTAGAAATTATGAATCAAAGTATATCTTATGTTTCTGTTAACATTAATGTTTTGCTTATTAAACCCCAATAGCTAGACCTTTCAGCTAAATACAATTTTCTTTCTTTTACCAATAGAGAGCTGTGAAAAAAAATATAACAAAACTAACTGATTTTTAATTCTAAACTACGGAATATTTTTGCATTTAGACAATGTACTAAAAACAATACAGGGTGTGATCTTAACAGCCGTTCAAGAATGTGAACCTAAGATACTTACACAACATAAATTCTAAAATACAAATACATTGTATTAACTCTTACCTACAAAAATGGAAATGTGGGCTGATGTAATTTACAAATATGTTCACTGAGAGCTGGAACAATAAAGAAAAAATCTATTTTAACATATGATGTTTCCAGATACAAAAGGAATGGGGATTATTTCGTTTATTAAGAAAAAAAATGAATTCAGAGAATTTTCTAGTGCTAGTCCTTAAGCAGGAACTCACCTCATTTGTACCAGTAGTTTTTTGTATTAGTTATTCCATTTGTTCTTTCTGAATGCAAGATGAACAGACCATGAAATTTCTAAGTAAAATTATCACTGTTAAAGTTTCCCGTATTCTTTAATTACAATTCATCTCTCTTTTTGCTACCATGGCCTCCTTAAATCATTTGACACTTCAATTCTTTGTCTTTTACTGCAATAAATTGTCCTCAATATTAATACCTAAATATAATAATCAATATAGCATCTAAAAGTCAGACTAAGAGTCTGTCTTATCTTCCTTTACCTTTCCTACATAAACTATTTGGGGCTCACAAAAGACCTCATAATTGTTAATACTAATTGAGTGATTTCCCAAGAGTTGGCCAGTGTAGGAAAAAGTGTGAGAGGTAAAGAAAATAATGCTCTCATGCACTGAATATTGTCATTATCTGAAATGATCCTCTTTAGTCACGTTAAAAAAAGGCTGATTTGAAATTTAGGTGATTGGGGTGTGTAGGTGGCTCCGTCAGTTGAGCATCCAACTCTTGATTTAATCTCATGATCCCAGGTCATTATCCCAGAGTTGTGGAATTGAGCCCCTCATCAGGCTCCTTGCTGAGCACGGAGCCTGCTTAAGATTCTCTCCCTTTGTTTCCCTATCCCTGTCTCCTGCTTACACTCTGTCTGTCTCTCAATAAATAAATAAATAAATAAATAAATAAATAAATAAACATAAATAAAATAAAATTTTGGTGATAGAATCAGCTAATAACTGCCACAGGTGTTTTCCTAAATCTAGAAATTGAAAAAAAATATCTCCTATAGTAAAATGATAGACTATAAATTTACAAAATCAGAACAGAGTTCTGCTGAGTCACCTTAAAAGGGAAGGTGACACCAAGGTATGGTTGACCAGATTAAGCTTCAATAAAGACTCTTTAATACAGAATGAAATGAAACGTGGTTACTAAAGGAAGAACGAGATATCACCAAAGCAAGTAAATTAATTAGTCCACATATTCTATGGTCAAAGGTCTGTACTAATTTTTGAGGATACAGAAGTAAATCCTATCCTCATGGTCTAAAATTGAATGAATAAACAAAAATTAAATAAATAAACATCTAGTAAACAAAAATGTTTATACGATTGTCATATATAAATGTATATAACATGTGCTAATATATACAAATATATCCCCATATGTATGTATGTATATTCAGATGTATGAATATACGAGCATATCTTGGAGATACTGCGGTTCAGTTCCAGACCTATGCTATAAAGCGAATATTGTAATAAAGTAAGTCAAATGAATTTTTGTGGTTTCCCAGTGCATATACAAGTGATGTTTACAGTACACTGAAGTCCATTAAGTGTGCAATAGCATTATGTTTTAAAAACTAGTGTATATACTGAGGCGCCTGGGTGGCTCAGTCGGTTGAGTGTCCGACTTCAGCTCAGGTCATGACCTCATGGTTCATGAGTTCCAGACTTGCACCAGGCTCACTGCTGTCAGTGCAGAGCCCACTTGGGATCCTCTGTCCTCTCTCTCTCTCTCTGCCCCTCCCCAACTCATGCTCTCTCTTTCTCTCTCTCTCAAAAAATGAATAAACATTTATTTAAAAAAAAAAAACACTGTGCATACCTACCCTAATTTAAAAATGCTTTATTGCTTAAAAGTGCTAGCCATCATCTGAACTTTTAGTGAGTTGTAATCTTTTTGCTGGTAGAGGGTCCTGCTTTGATGGTGATGGCCGCTGACTGATCAGGTGGTTGCTAAAGCATGGAGTGGCTGTGGCAATTTTTAAAAATAAAACAACAATGAAGTTTGCACAGCCATTAACTGTCCCTTTCATGAGTAATTTTTTCTGTAGTAGGTGATGCTGTTTGATAGCATTTTACCCAAAGTAGAACTGCTTTCAAAATTGGAATCAATCTTGTCAAACCCTGCCAGTTCTTTATCAATTAAATGTATTGAATATTTTTAATACTTTGTTGTAATTTCAACAATCTTCATAGCATCTTTATTAAGAATAAGGCCATCTTAAGAAACCACATTCTTTCTTCATCCCTAGAAACAACTCTTCATACATTCAAATTTAACATGAGATTGTGGCAATTCAGTCACATCTTCAGGCTTCACTTCTGATTCTAGTTCTCTTGCTATCCTCACCATAACTGCAATTACTTCCTCCACTGAAGTCTTGAGCCCCTCAAGTCTTCCATGAAGTTTGAAATAAACTTCTTCCTAACTCCTGTTCATGTTGATATTTTGCCTTCTTGCATGAATCATGAATGTTCTTAATGGCATATAGAATATAAAGTGACATCCTAGAATATAGAATTTACTCTGCACAGATCCATCAGAGGAATTACTATTTATGGCAGTCATAGCTCTACAAAATGTATTTCTTAATAACAAGACTTGAAAGTCAAAGTTATTCCTTGATCCATGGGCTACAGAATGGTTACTAAGTTAGTAGGCATGAAAACTACATTAATCTTATTGTATATCTCCATCAGAGCTCTTGGGTGATCAGGTGCATTGTCAATAAGCAGTCATATTTTGAAAGAAATATATTTTTTTTAGCAGTAGTTCTCAACAATGGGGCTTAAAATATTTGGGAAACCATATTGTAAGTGGATATGCTGTCAGACAGGTTTTGTTGTTCAGTTTATAGAACATAGGCAGAGTAGATTCAGCATAATTTTTAAGCACCCTAGGGTTTTCAAAATGGCCAAAGAGCATTAGCTTCAGCTTAAAGTCACCAACTTCATTAGCCTTTAACAAGAAGGTCAGCCTGTCATTTGGAGCTTTGAAGCCAGGAATTGACTTCTCTCTAACTATGAAAGTCCTAAATGGCATTGTCTTCCAATAGAAGGCTGTTTTGTCTACATTGAAAATCTGCTGTTTAGCTTAACCACCCTCATTAGTTATCTTAGCTAGATCTTGATAAGTTACTGTGGCTTCTACATCAGCACTTGCTGCTTCACCTTGCATTTTTATGTGATAGAGATGGCTTCTTTCTTTCAACCTCATGAACCAATCTCTGTTAGCTTCCACCTTTCTGTCTGCAGCTTCCTCACCTCTCTCAGCCTTCATGGATTGAAGAGAGTTAGGCCTTGCTCTGGATTAGGTTTTGGCTTAAGGAAATGCTGCGACTGGTTTGATCTTCTGTCCAGATAAGTCAAACTTCCTCCCTAGTAACAGTAAGGATGTTTCTTTTTCTTATCATTTGTGTGTGCATTGGAGTAGCATTTTTAATTTCCTTCAAGAACTTTTCCTTTGCACTCACTGCTTGAATAACTGTTTGGTGCAAGGACCTTGCTCTCAGCTTACCTCAGCTTTTGACACGACTTCCTCACTAAGCTTAGTTATTTTTAGCTTTTGATTTAAAGTGAGAGACATGTGACTTTTCCTTTCACTTGAGGACTTAGAGGCCATTGTAGGGTTATTAATTCATCCAATTTCAATATTGTTGGCTCTCTGGGAATAGGGATGTCTGAGCAGAAGGAGAAAGATGGGGAAATAGAACATGTACATTTATTGTGTAAGTTTGCCATCTTATATCATCAGCCTTTATTGTGGAGCCCCCAAACAATTCCAATGGTAACATCAAAGATCACTGATCACAGATCACCACAACAAATATAATAAGAAATTTTGGCATATTGTGAGAATTACCAAAATGTGACACAGATATATGAAGTGAACCGATTATTTTGGAAAAATGGTGCCAACAGACTTGCTGAACACAGCGTTGCCACAAACCTTCAATATAAAACACACACACACACACACACACACAAAACACAGTATCTATGAAGTTCAATATAGCAAAGCACAATGAAATGATATGTGCCTGTACTATAAGGGAAGGTAGGTGAGTTAACAAATAACAGAATATTCTACTTCAGATTGGGCCATCAGGGAACCTGGCTCTTGGGAGTTAATATTCATGCTAACACCTGAAGGTTGAGCAAAAGCTAGTTAAAGAAAGAGGGGCAGGGGAGCACTTCAAGCAATAGAACAGAAAGTTTGAAAGTCCTGAGGGAGATAGAGATTTATCTGTTGGATAAAAGGAAAGTAGGTCAGTGTGACTGGAACCTAACAAGGGAGAGAACACTGAATGATAATTTTGTGATTTTAGTGAAAGCAATTTCATCCTTTCAATTATTTGGGGGCAAAAATAGTGTTATCTTTGGCTCTTCTCTCATATCCATAGAAGCTGTAAGTAATTCTTATAGGAGACACCTTCTAAACATTTCCAGTTTCTGCCCACTTCTGTCACGTGTCCCAGCTATCATCATGCTTCATGTGGATGATTGCAAGAGCTTCTCAGTGATCTCTCCATTTCACACTTGTTCTGCTTCAGTCTATTTTCAATGCAGCTACCACTTCTCCAACCTTATCTCTCCCTCTGCTAGCTCTTCTCTTTGCTCACGCAGCTCCAGTCACAGAAAAACACCATAAATGTACACAAAGTTTTCCAAGCTTTAGTTTCTCAGATCTATTTTATGAAATTATTCAAAGAGTTTTATAAAAATATGCATGTAAAAGTTTCCTATCAGGATTCCTAAGTTCTAATTTAATATTCACTATTAACATTATTATTGCTGATTACAAAATTGACCAGTCAAGAGAAACAAAACATGCCAGTCACAGAAACTTTTACCTTTCTTGTTCTATTTCTAGTTGTTGCCCTAAATTAATACAATGCCACTTGAATTTAAACAATGCATTTTCTTTTATAAGGAACCTGGTCAAAAGAGTTATTACTTTTGTATTAATTTTGCAGTACATCTGGAACAAGTAGACAAACAATACTTTTTAACATTGGAATATGGTTGACATACAATATTACATTAGTTTCAGGGAACAACATGTGATTCAACATCTCTATATGTTATGATGTGCTCACCAGGAATATAGCTACCATCTGTCACCACACAATGGCCATTCTAATACTGTTGACTGTATTCCCTATGTTGTACTTTTTATCCCTATGACTTACTCATTCTATAACTGGAAGCCTGTACTTTCCCCCCGTTTTACTCATTTTGCCCGTCCCCTCAGTCCCTGCTCTCTGGCTGCCATCAGGCAGACAAATAATATCATCAAGACTCACTTTTTAGATTTTAGGTGACTGAAAAGGTACAAAAACATCACCCCTTATGGAAAGCTGCACTATAAGCTATGAGCACACGGACTTCTCAACAGTGTATGACTCCGAAATGTTATGGAGTGAGTGAAAGTGCCATGAGGTCTTTAACCTCCACAAAAAGTTGAAGGGTGTAATCAAGAGGATATTGCAACAAATCTATGATCTTCCTTTGTTGCTCATTTGCAATTTTTCACTTTCATTTTCTTATCCTTGCATCAGGTATCTGAAAGGAAGTAAAAAACGGACTTGAAGAAAACAACTAACTCCAGAGTGAGTTATCTTCAGACTATTTGTTGCTCTTTAGATTTTTTAAATAGTAGTTTTATTGTTACTACTTAAAGAAGAGATAGAAAGCACTTCACGATAGGGACCAATCATGTTTAAAAAAAATAATGTTCTCTGTGCAATAGTGAGAACGCTATCAATTTCACTCTCTGCATTACTTACCAATTACTTGAAAGAAGCATTACGGGGTTCATTGGCTCATCTGTTTCATTTTAAAGCTGGTGAACTATCTAGTCTATGTGCATAAAAAAATGAGACATATGCTTTATATTCTAATTAATCAATTATTTATGAAATGATAGCACAAAAGAGAAATTTGCATACCAAGGTTCCTAAATCCCTTTCAGGAAGATTTTCCTACCAAGGGAGAATTTAACTGTATGTATAATATTATAAAATATGCTTTTCTGTAGTGGTATTTGAGCTCTATAAGAGGAAAGGTACATTCCTGATAAATAATAATAGAAACACATTATCATTTAAAACTCTTCATAATAAGACATTATTAACTGGTGCTTCATGTGAATTCATGCTGCTTTTCTGGCAAAAAATGTAATTTTCTAGACTCAATCTAAGCTTCATTATATATGAATATAAAATATGTCTATTGTAAAGCAAGTTATTTTTCTCTAGTGTGTTTCATGAAATTTATCCTGACAAAGTATGATTCTTAGTTTATCCTGGGGTCTGTTTCTCCTTTTTAAATAAAACTAATATTTAAGCATATAAATTAAACTAGCTATATTCATTGTTTAGGAAACTATGATTGTTTATTTTCTAGTTAAATGAGAGGCATCAGTAATGGGACCTAATATAACACGAGTAGAGTATCAAAATATAGAGCAAAATTAATCAATGTTTATATCTATATCAATGTTATCATGTTACATGACTTTCTGTAGTGTTACACATGGTCATTAATTTAAAAGATATATGACCATAGGACAATGTGTAAACTTTATTTAAAGTTCATATCTTCTAGTAACATGGATACTTTGAAGTTAAAATTCTTATGAAACAGTAACTGATTAGATATTTTAACTGGGAAGTCAATGAGAATTTACATATTTGTTCAACCTGCAACATTATAAACTATAGAACATGTTTCCAATGATATACATGTATATATATTTTTTCAGTTATGTACCTATATACATGTGTGTATGTGTGTATTTAATATATACATGTGCATATTTATTATATATATGTATTATATATATGTGTGTATATATATAAATATGAAAAATGATGACAATATTTAAGAATTCGGTTTGTGGTACTCATCATCTACCTTACAATGAAGAAATGGCAGACTTGGCAGAAATATATTTTGTCATTTTCTTATTCATTAATAGGATTGATGTCAATACTCTCAATCTTCCTCAATTGACAAAATAATTAATTAAAACCTAGGTACTCTGGGCCCCAAGTTATAGGATGATGGGTTGAATACATTATAATATTTGGTCCTAGACATCGAAGTTCTTGTAATCACGTTCTAGAAGCAAAACATAAATGTAGTGAACCGAAAGTCACATATGTGCCAGAGCAAGCCAAGCCAGTAACTGTTGGCCAGCTATGACTCCTAACGAGGACTGACATGAAAGCTGAATCCAAACAGAAAAACCGATAAGATCTGGACCACTTATATGCTCTTCCTCCAGATACTGACCTAGAGATGTGGAGATGAGGACAGGTATGGTATTCTGGTATATATGTGTGTATTTGGAAGCAGAACTGAAAGAGAAACAGAAATGGCAGAGGATAGACATGTGTGTCAAACCTACAAGGAGGAAGGAAAGTCATGCATAAACAGAAGCTAAGATTAAGCAAAAGCCATGAAGTGCAGCATAGATATGCAGACTAAAAGTGAAGAGTTAATAGTAGCCACAGGAAGGATGTAAATAGAGACAAAAAGAACTGACTCGATTTTAAAGAGAGAGCGTGACATTTCCCCACTGTTATGGAGATGCTTGAAATATGTTTAAGAGTCCATGAGACAGTTTCAATTCAAGCTGTGGGGGCTGGTCACGTTCCTGGAAATAAAGATGTGTGGCTGACTCTCCTGTGCTTTTTATTTCATGTGCCTCTTTACAGTGAAGCACCCATCTCACTATTGTATGTGGTGACCTCATTCATTATTTTCCTATAGCTGTTGCAACAAATTACCACAGAGTGGCTTAAAACAACACAAATTTATGTCTTATAGTCCAGAGGACAAAAGTTCTAAGTGGTCTTGCTGTGTGAAAATCCAAGTGTTGGAAGGGCAGCATTCCTTCAGAAAGGAAAGGCTCAGGGGGAGACTCCATTCCCTTCCCTTTTCCACCTTCTCGCCCTCATCTCTTCTTTTTCGTTCTTTTTCGTTCTTTTTAGCTGAAGGATAAGTGACATATCATATCCTGTTAGCTTCAGGTGTACATCATAGTGATTTAATAGTTTTATAATTACAAAGTGATCCCCGTGGTAAGTCTAGTTACCATCTGTGACCATACAAAGTTATTACAATATTATTGTCTATATTCCCTATACTGTACATTACATCCCCGTGACTTATTTACTTTATGACTGAAAATTTGACCTCTTAATCCTCTTCATCTATTTTGCCTGCCCCCTGGCCTCTCCGTCCTCTGGTAAATGACAGTTTGTTTTCTGTGTTTATGAGTCTGTTTCTGTTCTGTTTTGTCTGTTCATTTGTTCTATTTCTTTAGATTCCACATATAAGTGAAATCAAACAATATTTGTCTTTCCTTATAAGGCTTAGCCTCATAGTTTCTGGACCCATCCATGTTGTCACAAAAGGCAAGATTTCTTCCATTTTATGGCTTAATGGTATTCTGGTATATATGTGTGTATATATAGGTATCACATCTTTTTTATTCATTCATCTATCAAAGGACACTTAGGTCGCTTCCACATCTTGGTTATTATAAATAATGCTGCAATAAAATAGGGGTACGTATATCTCTTCAAGTTGGTGACTTATTTTCTTCAGAGAAATACCTGAAGAGGAATTGCTGGACAATATAAATCTATTTCTGACTCAGACTCTCCTGCTTCCTTTCATAAGGACCCTTGTGATTACATTAGACCCACCTGAAACACCAGTGAAATCTCCCCATCTCAAGATAACTTAAACACATCTGCGGGGCGCCTGGGTGGCTCAGTCGGTTAAGCGTCGACTTCGGCTCAGGTCACGATCTCACTGTCCGTGAGTTCGAGCCCCGCGTCGGGCTCTGTGCTGACTGCTCAGAACCTGGAGCCTGTTTCAGATTCTGTGTCTCCCTCTCTCTCTGACCCTCCCCGTTCATGCTCTGTCTCTCCCTGTCTCAAAAATAAATAAAACGTTAAAAAAAATTAAAAAAAAAAACACATCTGCAAGGTCTCTTTTGGCATGTGAGATGACATATCCACAGGTTTTGCAAATTAGGAGGTGAACATTTTTAAAGGACCTTTACTATTCCAACCATACTTCACATAATGAAAGTTCTAGGCGCTAGTTGACAAACAGTTTTACAGAAGGCTATGTCATGGGACTTTATTAGGAGAAAAACCTTTGGATTTGGCTAGCCAGAGAAGTCACTACAGAAGAGAAGCAAGTTGGGTAGAATTGTGAAGGTCAGGCGAATTTTTTATTGTTAAAGAAGAGGATGAATTCAATTCCAAGGTGCGTGTAGAGGAAAAAAGATGGAAAAAGAAACAAGTTCAAAAGAGAGATAGATCAGTAGGCTGTTAGAGGTAGAACATTCACACAAGAGAGTAGATGGGAGGCAGGTGATGAAGTTAGATTTGGAAAAAATGTGGAACTTATGAAAACCTAACAAAAAAGTTTTGTTGTAGCACATAATCATGGACTTTCAGGTAAAGGCTGTGGTGAAGACAGTGTCTAAGGGAGCTAAGGAGCTATTACAGTGTAAAGTCGTAAAGTGTGCCTAACTGAAGTAGGGAGTAACAAATACAATGGAAATTGAAGGGAAAATATAAAGAAAAATTTTTATTTGATGAATTCATATATATATAGATAGATAGATAGATATAGATATAGATATAGATAATATTTACTTGCTGAGTGTAGATAGATGTCATTAAAACATTTTATTTTTCTTTTTTTAAATTTGAAACATTTATTTATTATTAAGAGACAGAGACAGTGCATGAGCATGGGAGGGGCAGAGAGAGGAGGAGACACAGAATCCGAAACAGGCTCCAGGCTCTGAACTGTCAGCACAGAGCCCGACGGGGGGCTTGAACTTACAAACCAAGAGATCATGATCTGAGCCGAAGTCAGACGCTTAACCGACTGAGCCACCCAGGCGCCCCTAAAACATTTTATTTTTCTTAAGTATTTATTTATTACATAGCACTCATTGTCAATTAGTATGACTTAATAATGGTATGAAGAAATCATAGCAATAAATACAAAGTAATATTTATATCTAATTATAATTCATACCTAAGCATAAATATACATTTATATTTGTCGTTCTTACATGTGAACAAGAGTAATATTGCTGATATTCAAGGTAAAAATTCAGTCTCAAACAAGAAGAGAACTGTGTTGCTTTTACATTTTGACTCTCTTCAGGAGGCTTTATGGTTCTTCTTGGCTTGGTACTGATGGTTTCGTTTTCACATATAGCCTAAATTAGAGTTTGCTCTATTGCTACTAGATTGATGTACATATTATCACAGGAAAGGAAGAACGGAAGAAAGGAAGAAAGAAAAGAAGAAGGGAAGGAAGGAGGGAGGGAAAGGGAGGAAGGAAGAAAGAATGAATTCTGTTTGGTTTATGAAGCCCTGTTTTGGAAACATTCTTGTTCTACTAATGCAGAAGTGATATACGTTCATGCCAACCAAAGCCACCTAACCTCTACTATAAGGAAATGACAGCAACTCTCTGAAAACAAGATCTGTCTTGAATACTACTGTCTTTGAAACTAGACAGGAGATGATAAGGTACTCACTGTAAAAACATGATGGTGAACAGTTCAAAGAATGATTTGCTATGTGCCAGATCCTTGACATGATTGAATTCTGTAACGATACTACGTTCTCGTGTGAGGATACTGAAATTCAGAGAGGTTAAATGTTTGTGGTCACAAAGCTAGAAATTGGTGATGGGTGTGTACAGGATCCGCCATGGTATTTCCATCCTTGCTACCCTGTTGCGGAAACTTTTTATATTAAATAGCATTGCCGCTCTGAAAATTAGAAGTTTGAATCACATGTTCTTCAATGTCCATCCCAGTGCTAATATTTTATAAATATTTTATAAATATTAGCCTAGCTGGGATAGGAAACTGACTCTTAGTTTTCTTGTGATAATATAAAGGATCATTTTATAACACTTGCTTTTTATTTGACTCGGTTTGATCTAATTAGACCTGATTAAAGACAGGCAAGCATAAGCCAGAGGTAAAGCACAATTCTTAGTGGCTAAATTGTTTAAGTAGTTACACTGATGTATGTCATCTAGTGTTTTTGATTGAATTCATTGTGGTGTCTATTTTAAATTTAAACACCCCACAAAACCTTATGGTAGTCAAAAAAACTAAGAGTCTAAAGGAAACAATGGTTCTCTGCAGCCCAATCAACATTAAAAAAGGAAACAACAAACAAAAATGAAACTGTGTCAGTCAGATTGTTGGTCTGTGTAAGTGTTTCTCAAACCTGTCTGCACATCTGAATGATCTTGGGTATTTTTTTGAAAGACCGATATCTGGACCCCTCTACCATGAAATTCTGATTTAATTGGTCTGTTTTGAGGATGGATGATCTACATTTTTAAATATCACTTTGCATTTATATCTATTATGGATGCTGCTATAAGAACCTCACTATAAACAGTAAGGAAATAATGTTTCTTCCTTCTTGGCAGCACCACAATATTTATTGCTGTTACAGTAAGTTTCTAAGTTAGGAAAGGATTTTTCAATGCACAATAGACATGCTAGACATTTCAGAACATGAGAGGTTCTTATTGTATGCCAAAATAAAGTTCTGGGACCATATGATAAAAATACAAGCATAGGTTATTTTTAATGAGGGCCTTAGAAACCAATGCCATCTGAATAATGTGGCTTTTCATTCCATGAATATCTATTTTTAAGTTTTTCTCTGTGTTTCAGTAGTGGCAGTGGGTGAAAATGTTTTCAGATTACAAATCTCCAAATGGACAACGCTCAAAACATTGTATCTACTTGGCCATTTGATGAAAGATGAGAGGCCTGAGGGAAGAAACAGTACAAGGAACTTTTGCCTTTGTTATAAGGATTTACAATTATAGAAGGGTCATGTCTGGGTTGTGTTTTCTAAGATGGCTTTATGTTTTTATATGCTCCTTCCAGGCTTCTCAGAATGTTGTTACTCATCCTGTTAAACAAAGAGAAAGCCAGAAAGGACATGATTGTTTTTGGACTGGTTTCTTCTAAAGAGAGCTCACTTGCATTTTGGGCTTATAATTTATTTTTTCCTTTTAATTAATTAATTAATTTTTTATTTTTAAAACTTTGTATCCACATTAGTTAGCATATAGTGCAACAATGATTTCAGGAGTAGACTCCTTAGTGCCCCTTACCCCTTTAACCCATCCCCCCTCCCACAACCCCTCTAGTAACCCTCAGTTTGTTCTCCATATTTATGAGTCTCTCTGTTTTGTCCCCCTCCCTGTTTTTATATTATTTTTGTTTCCCTTCTATTATGTTCATCTGTTTTGTCTCTTAAAGTCCTCATATGAGTGAAGTCATATGATTTTTGTCTTTCTCTGACTAATTTCACTTAGCATAATACCATCCAGTTCCATCCACATAGTTGCAAATGGCAAGATTTCATTCTTTTTGATTGCTGAGTAATACTCCATTGTGTGTGTGTGTGTATATATATATATATATATCCCACATTTTCTTTATCCATTCATCCATCAATGGACATTTGGGCTCTTTCCATACTTTGGCTATTGTTGATAGTGCTGCTATAAACATTGCGGTGCATATGTCCCTTCAAAACAGCACACCTGTATCCCGTGGATAAATGCCTAGTAGTACAATTGCTGGGTCATAGGGTAGTTCTATTTTTAGTTTTTTGAGGACCCTCCATACTGTTTTCCAGAGTGGCTGCACCAGCTTGCATTCCCACCAACAATGCAAAGAGATCCTCTTTCTCCGCATCCTTGCCAACATCTGTTGTTGCCTCAGTTGTTAATGTTAGCCATTCTGACAGGTGTGAGGTGGTATCTCATTGTGGTTTTGATTTGTATTTCCCTGATGATGAGTGATGTTGAGTATTTTTTCATGTGTCAGTTGGCCATCTGGATGTCTTCTTTGGAGAAGTGTCTATTCATGTCTTTTGCCCATTTCTTCCCTGGGTTGTTTGTTTTTTGCGTGTTGAGTTTGATAAGTTCTTTATAGATTTTGGATACTAACCCTTTATCTGATACGTCATTTGCAAATATCTTCTCTCATTCTGTTTGTTGCCTTTTAGTTTTGCTGATTATTTACTTTGCTGTGCAGAAACTTTTTATCTTGATGAGGTCTCAGTAGTTCATTTTTGCTTTTGTTTCCCTTGCCTCCAGAGATGTGTTGAGTAAGAAGTTGCTGCAGCCAAGATCAAAGAGGTTTTTGCCTGCTTTCTCCTGGAGGATTCTGATGGCTTCATGTCTTACGTTGAGGTCTTTCATCCATGTTGAGTTTATTTTTGTGTCTGCTGTAAGAAAGTGGTCCAGGTTCATTCTTCAGCATGTCGCTGTCCAGTGTTCCCAGCACCACTTGCTGAAGAGACTGTCTTTATTCCATTGGATAGTCTTTCCTGCTTTGTCAAAGATGAGTTGGCCATAAGTTTGTGGGTCAATTTCTGGGTTCTCTATTCTGTACTATTGATCTGAGTGTCTGTTCTTGTGCCAGTACCATACTGTCTTAATGATTACAGCTTTGTAATATAGCTTGAAGTCCGGAATTGTGATGCCTCCTGCTTTGGTTTTCTTTTTCAAGATTGCTTTGGCTATTCGGGGTCTTTTCTGGTTCCATACAAATTTTAGGATATTTGTTCTAGCTCTGTGAAGAATGCTGGTGTTACTTTGATAGGGATTGCATTGAATATATAGATTGCTTTGGGTAGTATCGACATTTTAACAATATTTGTTCTTCCTATCCAGGAACGTGGAATCTTTTTACATTTTTTTGTGTCTTCTTCAATTTCTTTCATAAGCTTTCTATAGTTTTCAGTGTATAGATTTTTCACCTCTTTGGTTAGATTTATTCCTAGGTATTTTATGGTTTTTTGTGCAACTGTAAATGGGATCGATTCCTTGATTTCTCTTTCTGTCACTTCATTGTTGGTGTATAGGAATGCAACCGGTTTCTGGGTGTTGATTTTATATCCTGCAACTTTAATGAATTCATGAATCAATTCTCGCAGGTTTTTGGTGGAATTTTTTGGGTTTTCCATATAGAGTATCATGTCATCTGCAAAGAGTGAAAGTTTGATTTCCTCCTGGCCGATTTGGATGCCTTTTATTTCTTTGTGTTGTCTGATTGCTGAGGCAAAGACTTCCAATACCATGTTGAATAACAGTGGTGAGAGTGGACATCCTTGTCTTCTTCCTGACCTCAGGATGATATTAGCGTTGGGTCGTTCATACATGGCTTTTTTGATCTCGAGGTATGCTCCTTCTATCCCTAGTGTCTTGAGGGTCTTTATCAAGAAAGGATGCTGTATTTTGTCAAATGTTTTCTCTGAACCTATTGAGAGGATAAATAGTTCTTGTCCTTTCTTTTATTGATGTGATGAATCATGTTAATTGTTTTGTGGACATTGAACCAGTCCCACATCCCAGGTATAAATATATCCCAGGTATAAATCCTGCTTGGTCGTGATGAATAATTTTTTTAATGTATTGTTGGATCCAGTTGGCTAATATCTTGTTGAGGATTTTTACTTCCATGTTCATCAGGGAAATTGGTTTATAGGTCTCCTTTTTAGTGGGGTCTCTGTCTGGTTTTGGAATCAAGGTAATGCTGGCTTCATAGAAAGAATTTGGAATTTTCTTTCCATTTCTTTTTTTTGGAACAGCTTCAAGAGAATAGGTGTTAACTCTTTCTTCAATGTTTGGTAGAATTCCCCTGGAAAGCCATCTGGCCCTGGACTCTTGATGTTTTTCAGATTTTTGATTACTAATTTGATTTCCTTACTGCTTATGGGTCTATTCAAATTTTTTATTTCTTCCTGTTTCAGTTTTGGTAGTGTATATGTTTCTAGGAATTTGTCCATTTCTTCCAGATTGCCCATTTTATCGCCATACAATTGCTCATAATATTCTCTTATTATTGTTTTTATTTCTGTTGTGTTGGTTGTGATCTCTCCTCTTTCATTCTTGATTTTATTTATTTGGGTCCTTTCCTTTTTCTTTTTGATCAAACTGCCTAGTGGCTTATCTATTTTGTTAATTCTTTCAAAGAACCATCTTCTGGTTTCATTGATCTGTTCGACTGGTTTTGTTTTTGTTTTTTGTTTTTTGTTGTTTTTTGGTTTCGATTGCATTAATTTCTGCTCTAATCTTATTATTTCCTGTATTCTGCTGGTTTTGGGTTTTATTTGCAGTTCTTTTTGCAGCTCCTTAAGGCATAAGGTTAGGTTGTGTATCTCAGATCTTTCTTCCTCCTTTAGGAAGGCCTCGATTGCTCTATGCTTTCCTCTTATGACCGCCTTTGCTGCATCCCATTATTTTTGGGTTGTGGTGTTATCATTTTCATTGACTTCCATATACTTTTTAATTTCCTCTTTAACTGCTTGGTTAGCCCATTCATTCTTTAGAAAGATGTTCTTCAGTCTCCAAGTATATGTTACCTTTCCAAATTTTTTCTTGTGGTTGATTTCGAGTTTCACAGCATTATGGTCTGAAAATATGCACGGTATGATCTCGATCTTTTTGTACTTAGGGCTGATTTGTGTCCCAGTATATGGTCTCTTCTGGAGAATGTTCCATGTGCACTGGAGAAGAATGTATATTCTGCTGCTTTAGGATTAAATGTTCTGAATATATCTGTTTAGTCCATCTGTTCCAGGGTGTCATACAAAGTCATTGTTTCCTTGTTGATTTTATGATTAGATGATCTGTCCATTGCTGTGAGGGGGGTGTTGAAGTCTCCTACTATTATCATATTGCTGTTGGTGAGTTTCTTTATGTTTGTGATTAATTGATTTATATATTTGGGTGCTCTCACATTTGGCGAATAAATGTTTACAATTGTTAGGTCTTCTTGGTCTATAGGCCCCTTGATTATGATATAATGCCCTTCTGCATCTCTTGATACAGTCTTTATTTTAAAGTCTAGATTGTCTGATATAAGTATGGCTACTCAGCCTTTCTTTTGTTGACCATTAGCATGATAGATGGTTCTCCATCCCCTTATTTTCAATCTGAAGGTGTCTTTAGGTCTCAAGTGTATCTCTTGTCAAAAGCATATCAATGGATCTTGTTTTCTTATCCATTCTGTTACCCTATGTCTTTTGATTGGAGCATTGAGTCTATTGACGTTTAGAGTGAGTACTGAAAGATATGAATTTATTACCATTATAATGCTTGTACAGTTGGAATTTCTGGTGGTGTTCTCTGGTCCTTTCTAATCTTTGTTGCTTTTGATATATATATACTTTCATCTTTTCTCTCCTCAGAGAGTCCCCTTACAACTTCTTGCAGGGCTGGTTTAGTGGTCACAAACTCCTTTAATTTTTGTTTGTCTGGGAAACTTCTAATCTCACCTTCTATTTTGAATGACAGCCTTGCTGGATAAAGAATTCTTGGCTGCATGTTTTTCTGATTCAGCACACTGAATATATCCCACCACTCCTTTCTGGCCTGCCAAGTTTCTGTGGATAGGTCTGCTGCAAACCTGATCTGTCTTCCCTTGTAGGTTAGAGACTATTTTCCCTTGCTGCTTTCATGATTCTCTCCTTGCCTGAGTCTTTTGTGAATTTGTTGATGGCTAGTTTTTGTTGAATCTAATGGAGGTCCTCTGTGCTTCCTGGATTTTGATGTCTGTGTCTTTCCCCAGGTTAGGAAAGTTTTCTGCTATGATTTGCTCACAAAACCCTTCTACCCCTATTTCTCTCTCTTCCTCTTCAGGGACCCCTATGATTCTTTTTTTTTTTTTTCAATATATGAAGTTTATTGTCAAATTGGTTTCCATACAACACCCAGTGCTCATCCCAAAAGGTGCCCTCCTCAATACCCATCACCCACCCTTCCCTCCCTCCCACCCACTGTCAACCCTCAGTTTGTTCTCAGTTTTTAACAGTCTCTTATGCTTTGGCTCTCTCCCACTCTAACTTCCTTTTTTTTTTTTCCTTCCCCTCCCCCATGGGTTTCTGTTAAGTTTCTCAGGATCCACCTAAGAGTGAAAACATATGGTATCTGTCTTTCTCTGTATGGCTTATTTCACTTAGCATCACACTCTCCAGTTCCATCCATGTTGCTACAAAGGGCCATATTTCATTCTTTCTCATTGCCACGTAATACTCCATTGTGTATATAAACCACAATTTCTTTATCCATTCATCAGTTGATGGACATTTAGGCTCTTTCCATAATTTGGCTATTGTTGAGAGTGCTGCTATAAACATTGGGGTACAAGTGCCCCTATGCATCAGTGCTCCTGTATCCCTTGGGTAAATTCCTAGCAGTGCTATTGCTGGGTCATAGGGTAGGTCTATTTTTAATTTTTTGAGGAACCTCCCCACTGTTTTCCAGAGTGGCTGCACCAATTTGCATTCCCACCAACAGTGCAAGAGGGTTCCCGTTTCTCCACATCCTCTCCAGCATCTATAGTCTCCTGATTTGTTCATTTTGGCCACTCTGACTGGCGTGAGGTGATATCTGAGTGTGGTTTTGATTTGTATTTCCCTGATGAGGAGCGATGTTGAGCATCTTTTCATGTGCCTGTTGGGCATCTGGATGTCTTCTTTAGAGAAGTGTCTATTCATGTTTTCTGCCCATTTCTTCACTGGGTTATTTTTTTTTTTCAGGTGTAGAGTTTGGTGAGCTCTTTATAGATTTTGGATACTAGCCCTTTGTCTGATATGTCATTTGCAAATATCTTTTCCCATTCTGTTGGTTGCCTTTTAGTTTTGTTGGTTGTTTCCTTTGCTGTGCAGTAGCCTTTTATCTTCATAAGAGACCGCCATGATTCTGATGTTGTTCCTTTTTAATCAGTTTTGATTTCTCTAATTCTTAAATCATGCTCTTTTGCCTTCATCTCCCTCTTTTTTTCTGCTTCATTATTCTCTATAAGTTTGTCCTCTCATTGCTGATTCTCTGTTCTGCCTCATTCATCCTTGCCACCGCTACATCCATCTGTGATTGCAGCTCAGTTATAACATTTAATTTCATTCTGACTAGTTTTTATCTCTTTTATCTCTGCAGAAAGGGATTCTAATCTATTTTCTACTCCAGCTAGTATTCTTATTATCGTGATTTTAAATTCTGGTTCAGACATCTTGCTTGTATCTGTGTTGGTTAAATCCCTGGCTGTCATTTCTTTATGCTCTTTCTTTTCAGGTGAATTCCTTCATTTTATCATTTTGAAGGGAGAAAAGGAATTAATGAGGTAGAAAAATTGAAATTAAAAATATTGTAATTAAAAAATATTAAAATTAAAAATTAAACACACACACACACACACAAAATCGAATAGATGTTGCTAGATCCTAGGTGTGTTTTGTTCTGGGTGTTGAAAGTGGTTTGACAGATTAGAGATTAGAGGAAAAAAAGGGGGGGAGACAAAAAAAGGAAATTGTTTGAGAATTTGAAAAAATGAATACACTGAAGTAGACTAAAATGAGATGATGGGGGTAAAATAGAATTTGAAAAGATATATGCAAAAGAAAAGAAATATAGTGGGAAAAATTAAAGAAAAATATTTTTAATAAAAACTAAAATAAAAATGAAGTTTTTCTCTTTCTGCATTCAAGAAGAAGAAAAGAAACAAAAGAGAGAAAAATAGAAAAAGAAAGAAAAAAAGGAAATTGTTTGAAAATTTGAAAAGGTGAATACACTGAAGTTGACTAAAATAAAATGATGGAAGTAAATAGAATTTGAAAAAATTTACACAAAAGTAAAAAATACAGTAATAAAAATGAAAGAAAAATATACTTAATAAAAATTGAAAATAAAAATGAATTTTTTATCTTTCTGTATTCAAGAAAAAGAAAAGAAGTATAAAAGAGAAAAAGAAAAAGAAAAGAAAGAGAATTGAGTAGATGAACATGCTAACAGATTGAAGTCAGACTGAAATTGCTTCGTTTTCCCCTAGAAGTCAGTCTATGTAGTGCTTTATAGTCCATAAACTAAGCCAGTGGTGAGACTTGTGTTCTTGAAGAGCGAAGTTGGCCAAGTTGGGCGGGGCTCAGTGTAACGACTCTGCTCTCCACTAGATGGCACTGCTATCCTACTGGGGTGGATTTTGCAGTACTGGTGGGTGAGTATGCGCATGTGTGGCAGCGGTGAAAATGGCACCGCCCAGCTACCCAATCTGTTCTTCCCGATCAGAAATCCCGGATCAGCTATGGCGCACGCATCCTCTGTCTTCAGCTTTCGTCCACTTGCCGCTTTTTCACTGTCTGTGACCAGGCCCCAGGTAGTACCTCTCGCCCGAGTTTTGTTTCAGATGCGGCTGTTTTCCCCAGCCCCTTACTTCCAAAGGACTGCAGCTTTGACCCTTTTCGCCCCTCTGCGGGAGGGTCTCACTGAGCAATGGCTGAATGCTGGCTGCACCCAGGAATGCTTGCTGGACTCTGCTGCTGCCGGTGCCCCAAGATTGTGGCCAGGTGCCAGCCTGCCCCAGAAAAAGTTCATGAGATAGTATAGCAGCAGCGTTTCAGAGATAATGGAAAATCACAACACACATCTGGCACCAGGCTTCACCCTTAACGACCTTGTTCCAGCACCAGCGAATGTGGCCGTTTTATGGGGTCTGCTGGGACCAGGTGGCTTCAACAGTCTCTACCAAATGTCCTTCCAGCAGCGGAACCGCTTTTCCCCGTGTGGCCCGAGAACTTCCCGGACCCCACTCTGTTCCTGGGGATTCGCCCTTCCTACCAGAGCACCGCCAGGTATGGAGCTGCGGAGTTGCAGCCTTTGTGCTCCCCTTGTTTACAGTCTTAATGGAATTTAAACCCTCTCCTTTCTCCTTTCTCCCTTTTTAGTTTAGTCCCTGTGGCTGTTTCCAATTTTCCACTTTGTCTCCAGCTGCTTTTGGGGGAGGGGTGCTTTTCCTGTATTCTCCCTCCCTCCCTAGTCTCCATCCTCTCTCCGCCCACAAAAGTAGTTCCCTACTCTCAGTGGCTTCTTGCCCCCAAGTTCACCTCTCTGCGCCGTGTACCTGCGGAATTCTGTGGTTCAAGTTGTGCAGATTGTTGTGTTAATACTTATTTCAGTTTTCTAGGTGTGTAGGATGGTTTAGTGTTGGTCTGGCTGTATTTCATGGATGCGAGACACACAAAAACCTTCCATGCTGTTCTGCCATCTTGGCTCCTTCTCTTGGGCTTATAATTTAAATGTTAGCATTACCATTGTAACAAAACTTTGTAAAGGCCTGTAGGGAAATACTTCAGATATTGCAGCATGTGTGGGTTGTCCCCAGAAGCCAGTGTTTCCAAATACGTGGTTTTATTGGGGAATTTACTAGCTCTTGTAGTTAACACGCTTAGATGAGTAATGTACGTTTGAACAAATTGTTGTTCCAAGTTCAAAACTACCACCCACTGACTCAGAAAATAAAGTGGGAAAATGGTTTCTCTAAAACAAAAATTAAAGTTGGAAAGCAAGTGTTTTTACTGGTAATGCTGGGTAAATAAGGATGGAGAGTTTCAAACCCTCTCCAGACCAACTAAATCAGGAAAAAAGAAAAAAAAAAGAGTACATATTGTGAGTCATATGTGATGTTAATAGAGAGAGATCCATCTATACTTGTTTAGTTTTGACTTTTTTCACATAAGAGAGGAACTAGAAAGCTACTATTTAAAAAAAAAAAAAGAATTTGCTGTTCTGCAGGATGGAAACAGTATTTTAAAACATACTTGAGATCAAACATCTCAAGAATGTCCTCTGCCAAGAGTTGGACTCTTAGGTGAACTGAGTATGTGAGTTCCCTGGCCCCTGTCCTTTTGTCACACCATTATGGAAAAACATCAGTCTTCAGGTGGAATTCAACCAACCATAACTGTGCCCTGGCTATTGAACTGATCTCACACGAGGACAGACTGTAGATAGATAGATCTGTGTTCTGACTTCCATCTGCACTACCATCACATGAAAGAGCTTATCTAATAAATATTGATGTGTACGTTGACTGGTCCAAGGGCCTCTTTGACAGAGAACGCTGCTTCCTTACAGTTAATCGTGGTTCATTACAATTAATATGAAGAGTCAAATTACATTAAGGTATTGGTAAGAAGTGATGATTTTAACCAAGGATTTTTATGGGAATTGAAAGGTAGCTTCAGGTCAAATGCTGAATAGAATTTCACTCAAAAACCAAATTTAAAAAGTTTATTGTCTATATCTCAGTACCTTTACATCTTTGCCAGCATTATGTCCCCTTTCTTTGCTTTTTACAAAAAGAACCCAGCAGTTCGGGCCCTCCTTTTCACACTTCCAAGTGCTCCCCATTGGGTCTCAATCTTTCTCTTTTATTTCATGCAAGTAAGGTGAGCTAAGTCAGGTTTCTTTTAAATGCATACTTGCTTCATCTCTCAAAACTCTTTTCAGCTATGTGGAAAGCCACTAATTTTACCATAACAACATGTACTCAATAGATTAAGAATTCTCTACTAAGAATTCTCCACTTACCAGAAACCACTGTCCTCAGGATGAATGGATAATTACAAATATTAAAAAAATGTCTCAGCTACAAAACTATTCCTTTTCAATTCTATCCTAAACTCTTTCCTTCATTTGTTTTATCCCAACCACATTTAAACATGCTTTCACTGTTTCTACCTGAAGGGATAAAACACATAGTCACACATTTGAACCTATACTCATATGTGTGCGTTCAATCCACAGGTTCAATTAACCATTACCACCTATAAACAGATAGTTCCCTAATTCCATCCTCTCTGTGCTTAATGGACAGCTCATTTACCTCAAACTCAGAATGTCTAAACTCAGATTTATCAGATTTGCTCACCATTTTTCCCATTCTCCAGGTTTCTCTATCTCATTAAATAAGCTAGCATGAGTCACCACATCTTTTTCCTGACCACTGCAGCAATTTCCTATTGGTTTCCCTGCATCCACTTTCCCTGATCCAAGACATTCTTTTCTTTTTTTTTTAAACAGGCTTATGAAATATTTAATTATCAATAATTTTTTTAACATTAACAACAAAACCTCAGGGTAAGGCAAGCAGACACTTTTATCCTTATTTTACTGAGCTCACAGAGGTTTAATGGCTTGTGTAAAGCAGTAGGTCAGGAATTGTATTCTACTAGAGAAATGTTCTATGCTCAGTTCTAATGTGGATTCTAATCCAGTGTTTCTCAAATGTAATAAAACCACTATTTTCAAAATAAAATTCAGCTGTGTTAATTCTGCTTTAAAATTTCCAATGAGTTCCTATTGCTTTTGTTATAGAGTCTGAAACATTTAATACAGTTTATAAGGTCTCCACATGAAGCCTTAACTTCCTTCCCACACCCAATTTACCATACTCTGCACTCAGATATCCTAGACTCTTACAGTGCTTCAGAGAAGACAGATTCTTTTGCTAGTCTGATGCTTTGCATATGCCATTTTCTCTGTTGAGATTGAGTTGATCCATCGAGTTCTGTAGTTTCACCTTAAAAATGCCCACTTTTTCTTATAATCTGAGCATATCATTTTATCAGAAAGTCTTCCTTAAACCCACAGACTAGTTTAAGGTCCTCTGTTCTATGCTCTTATATCACAATGCTTCTCTCTGTACATTACGCATGCACTTATTCTGTCTAGATAATCTACTCCATGAAGACAGCCACTCTCTCTGTTTTATTCTTGACTGTATTCCGGTGCTTAGGACATGGCATGATGTATAGAATTAATTTTATAGTTGGCCATAAGGTCTAAACACATAGATATTATTTACATATATATATATATTTACAGAGAAGATTCCTTCAGTGGTATACTAAAGACATATTTATTTAGTGAAAATCAGAGACACAAATCATCTGAGGCAACTTAGGGATTGAAGGGAATGCAGTGTTAATGCACTGAGTTTATTGCACCTTGCATAGTCCATTGTATTTTGCATTGAAAATAAGGGACAACACATTGAGCATATAATATAATGTCATTGACCACATTGTGTCTTATAATGTAATAGTGATCAATATTTTGCTATCTATATTCAGTTATGTTTTCAGACTATGGCCACACTGTAGCATAAATATTTTGAACTGAAAATTAATTATACGCTCCTTATAGTCTTCACCAGAATAAACACTGGTTTACTGCTTTACTTCACCCTAATAAACTTTCAGAACTAAGTGCTGGTAAGACTGGTCTCCTTGGATGAATAGGTCAGTGAGGCATAAAAACAGAAAAGTAAGGATTTGGCAAGTTGCTTTGGAATAAAAGAGGAGTATGAGAGTGAGCCTTGGCTTCCAGATATCATTTAAAGAAGAACTATTAAAAAGTATATGGAGAGGAATGCCTTTCTAGAGATCACATTTATGCTTCCTTTTTTTGTTTTTGTTTTTGTTTTGTTTTCCTGAGACATACTGAGAAGATATTTTGTTTTAGCCAGGTATTCATTTGAAGTGCTTAGTAAATGTGATTTTTTTTTTTTTGTAACTTGCACCTCATCCTGAAGTTTGTAACAAAGGAAGAAGAGGAAAGAGTAGTCAGTTACCTCAGAGACTGAAGAAGCCACAATAATGGCTCTTCCCAAGATACAGTCACTGTAGAAAAAAAAATACATGTAATAACAATTGAAAAGTTAGTTTAAGCAGAGAGGAGGGAAATATTAGCACTGTTTTATAACATCTTAAGTTCCAGTGTAAATAATGCTTGCATCTTTTAATGGCACTGCTGGCCATTGTCATCTGGCACAAATACAAATATCTATATATGAGACATATTTGGGTGTTGGAGGGCTTCTCAAGAGCAAGTCACAAATGTCAAAGAGGTCCCATGTGTGCGTTGTTCCTGGGTCCCACCTGGGTAAACAAGAGCCAAATTTATTTCAGACATCCTCAACCCCTGGATTTGGAGGAGGCCAAAACTGAAATAGTGCTCATAGAAGCACTAGGCAATGTAGCAATAGTGGGGTGTAGGTTACAGGTGCCATATGTTTAAATTATTTTCTGAAAAGCAGTTCCTGTGGCAGTTATTGATTGGATCATTTCCTTGAAGCTCAAATACTGAAGTGTGTCTTTACCTTAGAGACACGGTGGCCCTGAGAAGAGCCAGCTCTGCTGTTATTATAAATCCAGACAAAGGGCTCATGCAGAGAATGCTAGACATGATTAGGACATGCTCCAACTTTTAAGAAGTACTGTCCAAGGACTTTAGGCAGCTGTGGATATTGAATCACTAGAGGTCATTCCCATCTATATTCTATGGATAGAAGATGTCAGAAAATAAAAGTGTAACAAAGAAAAACTACACTGTCCCTGCTCTTCTCCTCAGTTGCTGCCAAATGAACATTCCCAAAGTCACCAATCTAGGAAATTGTTTTTTCCAGGATAGTCCGAGAAGGAGAGGTCACAGAAGGCTTTTACATATCTTGGATTGGGCTCAGAGTAAGTGACATAAAATAAGACTGCAACATGTTTGACCCTGTAGGGAAACATTATGCTTTTTGAAATCAATAATTTGTGAGCACACAGAAAACATACTGATACACTGAATATTCCCTAAGTTCCACAGACTTGTGCCTTCTCATCATGGAAGTGCATTTAAAAAAAAAAAAAAAAAAAAGCAAAAATGTTGTATGGCTGTTAGTAGAGTATGGTAGTTCGAATAGGCCCATTTTTAATAAGTTGTCACAATATATCCTGAATTCAGAGTGCCCTAGTGTTTATGAGGTAGCTGCTGATTTTCAGCACAGGATTTGAAGAACTGATAGAATTGAATACTTAAAGGCTAATGAGAATAAAGAAAAATGCCTTTGTTGTCTCAAAGGGTTTTATTATTTTTACAGGATGCTCAAAGGCAATGCTTCCCAACCTTGTTCCTGGCATGCTCTGCATAGAGAATAACACTGGTATGGTACACAAGAATATTGAGGAGAATGCTTAGGGCAAGAAGGTTGCCAGGCCAGGTGACCCCAGAAGCTATAAGCCCAATACTGAATAATGATAGGAAGGAATTCATCAGCACTTAAACAGGAAAAACAAACAAACAAACAAACAAACCCAAAAACACTTTATTGAGGTAAGGTTGACATCCAAAAAGTCAAACAAACTTAATGCATATGATTTGATGAATTTGACAATAAGTAAACACTGTGAAATCATCACTACAATCAAGACCGTAAGCTTATCCCTGACCTTCAAAAATGTCCTCCTGCCACCTTTATTATTTTTCTAATTACTTCTTTTCTTTTGTGGAAAGAGCACTTAACAGAAGATCTACTCCCTTAGCAAATTTTCCAGGATGGGATACAGCATTGTTAGTTTTAGGCCCTATATTGTACAGTAGGTGGCCAGAAGATCTTCATCTTACATCCTGAAACTTTGTACCCTTTGACTGACACCTCCCCTCATTTCCCTCCTCACAGCTCTGGTAACCACTATTCTACTCTCTGGCTCTATAAGTTTGGCTATTTTAGGTTTCTCATAAAAATGGGATCATGCAGTATTTGTCCTTCTGAGTCTGGCTTATTTCACTGAGCATAACGTCCTCCAGCACGGAAACCCGGCATTGCATGCCAGCCTGCACCGGTGCACAGACTGGGGTGTTGCACCCTGAGGTATTTCAGAGTAGTTATTTTTCTGGACAGAAAAGGTCGTTGGGATCATGATTTCACTGGAAGGCTAGTTCACGTATGTTTTCAAATTTATTATTGCATATTAGCTTATAACTGCTTCCTGTTGTGATATTTTTCTTGAATCAGTAGTTTTCCCTGATTTGTTCAATATTTTATTTACAACTCTTCTCTGGTTTTCTTGGCTCAACTTCCCAGTATGTGTATCTATCTTAACCAATCTTTTTAAAGATACAGCTTTTGGTTTGTTTAATTTTCTATAGTATGTTTCTTGTTCACTGTGTTATTGATTTCTGCCATAACCTTTATTGTTTCATTTGATAGACTCTGTCCTTTTTGAATGATTGGTTGGTAGATTGATTGATTGCTCTGGCTTCTTTAAAACAATTTTTTTTTTCGAGTTGAAAGCCTTACTCGTTTAAGAAAAATTATTGTGTGCTGCTATAAACATTGGGGTACAAGTGCCCCTATGCATCAGTACTCCTGTATCCCTTGGGTAAATTCCTAGCAGTGCTATTGCTGGGTCATAGGGTAGGTCTATTTATGGAAAGAGCCTAAATGTCCATCAACTGATGAATGGATAAAGAAATTGTGGTTTATATACACAATGGAGTACTACGTGGCAATGAGAAAGAATGAAATATGGCCTTTTGTAGCAACGTGGATGGAACTGGAGAGTGTGATGCTAAGTGAAATAAGCCATACAGAGAAAGACAGATACCATATGGTCTCACTCTTATGTGGATCCTGAGAAACTTAACAGAAACCCATGGGGGAGGGGAAGGAAAAAAAAAAAAAAGAGGTTAGAGTGGGAGAGAGCCAAAGCATAAGAGACTGTTAAAAACTGAGAACAAACTGAGGGTTGTTGGGGGGTGGGAGGGAGGGGAGGGTGGGTGATGGGTATTGAGGAGGGCACCTTTTGGGATGAGCACTGGGTGTTGTATGGAAGCCAATTTGACAATAAACTTCATATATTGAAAAAAAGAAAAGAAAAATTATTGTGATCATGGAATAGTCTACATATAGTAATTGCCCTTCTTTCTGTAAAATTCCCTAAGTTTTGATAAACACATATAGTTGTGTAACAGCCACAATAATCAAAATATAGAAAGTTCCATCACTCCTCAATTTCTCATGTGCCCCCTTTGTAGTTCACAATGTCCCCACCCTCAGTCTCTAACAATCACTGATGTGCTTTCTGTCTCTATAGGTCTTTTCCAGAATGTAATATAAATGGAGTCATATAGTATGTAAGCTTTGGATATGACTTATTTTATCTGGCATAATGAAATTATAACATACACATATTAGTTCATATATCAGTATTTATTTCTCTCTATTGCTGAATATCCCATTGTATGGATATGCTGCAATCTGTTTATTCAAGTAAGACACTTTGTTTTTTTTTTAATTTTTTTTAATGTTTATGTACTGTTGAGAGGGAGACAGAGAGAGAGCCCTAGCAGGGGAGGGGCAGACAGAGAGGGTGACACAGAGTCTGAAGCAGGCTCCAGACTCTGAGCTTTCAGCAGAGCCAAATGCAGGGCTTGAACTCATAAACTGTGAGATCATGACCTGAGCAGAAGTCAGAGGCTTAACGGACAGAGCCACCCAGGTGCCCCCAGGTAAGACACTTTGTGTGTCTCCCCAAGTGACATATTTTCTGTGGTTTTCAGTTTTTGCTGATTATTTAACAAGCTGTCAGGCTTTTATGTGAGTGTGAATTTTCATTTCACTTAAATAAACCCTGGCAGTGAATTCACTGAGTGGTATGTTAAGCGTATGTTTACTTTTAAAAGAAACTGCCAAATTGCTCTCCAAAGTACCTATAGTATGTTACTATTAACAATGTATTAGAGTTCCAGGTGCTCTGTATCCTGTGAGCCTTGGGTATTGTCAGATTTTTTTTGTTGTTGTTGTTTCTGTTTTTAGAACTGTTCTCCTAAATGAGTAGTGGTATCTTATTACAATGTTAGTTGAAGTTGTTGTTGTTGTTTTTAAAAATGGGAGACATAATAGCATATCATTTGTCGAGCCAGAGGAAAGTCAAAAGTTGGTTCTGTAGGAAAAAAATGGGGGAAATGCAGTTGCAATATCTTTATTTTCTTTTTTTTTTTAATTGTTAAATGTTTATTTTTGAGAGAGAGTGAGGGAGAGAGAGAACGAACATGAGCAGGGAAGGGGCAGAGAGAAAGAGAGACACAGAATTTGAAGCAGACTCCAGGCTCTGAGCTATCAACACAGAGCCCAACACAGGGCTCCAACCCATGAGCTGTGAGATCATGACCTGAGCTGAAGTCAGACGCCCAACTGACTGAGCCACCCAGGTGCCCTGCAATGTTTTTAAATATAAGAACAAAATTTAGATCACATGTACAAGGATTGGTTTGTAGTTAAGAGCTTTTGGTTCATTTGTGGTAAAAATATTAACAGTCATATTTGTGGGTTGATTGCTTATATGCAAGTAAATTTATTGATGAGAACTTGTGGAAGTTCTCTTCTGAGATTTTCTTAGTAAACCAGGATGCAATATCATGAGCTGAAAGTAGGCGAATGTAAAAAGCATTGCTGATTTCAGAGAAGTGATGGTAATTAATTGTGATACAGTAGAATGAAAGCATGAATCAAAAGGAATAGATATTGGAAAACTTTCTGTAAAGGAACGGATACTAAACACTTTAGATTTTGCAGGTCATACGGTCTCTGCTGCAACTATTGAACCTTGCCATCGTATTGTGAAATCTACCATAGACAATAGCAAAAGAATAAATGTGGCTGGATTCCAGGATATATTTATAGACACTGACATTTGAATTTCATATGTCACAAAATATTACTCCTTTGATTTAGTGTAACTGTTAAACAATGTAAAATCCATTTTTAGCTTGCAGATCATACGTATGATGATAGTTATCAACTATTTACCATTGTCACATTAAAGGCATACATTTTACTGAATGTAAGTTATGCTTTTTAACAGCTGGTTTTAAATAATAGTGTCACAAATTATCTAGTAACTCTCTTTCCAAAAAATACAAGACACTTTTGGAGAAAAGTTTGTAAAGTGATAAAGGATATAAAAGATTATCTACAGAGACATAATCCATGTTCTTGGACATAATGACATGATAACATAAATAAGTTCAATTCTTTTCAATTTAATCTATTAATTCAACTCAATTATGATCATTGAACAACAAAAAGTTGAATTCAACTTTTTTCCCCCAGAAATCTGATAAATTCACTTTAAAATTTATGGAGGAAAAAAATGTGCAAGAATTGTTAGCTCAATTTTAAAACAGTAGAATAAAGAAAAGTTATTTGGCCCAGCATAAGACATGTTACAAAGACATGGTAATAGAAAAGCAGTAGAAAGAAAAAAGAAAGCTTGAAAACATTTTATTTCTAAGGTATTTAGTAAATTATGTAGGTAGAAAAACCAGTGGAGGAAGAGGTAAATTCTTAAATAGATAGTATAAAAAACTGAATTAACATATTCGGGTGGCCAACAGAAACATGAAAATATGCTCATCATCCTTCATCATCAGGGATATGCAAATCAAAACCACAGTGAGATACTCCTCACGCCTGTCAAAATGGCTAAAATTAACAACACAAGAAACAGCAAGTGTTGGCGAGAATGTAGAGTACAAAGAACACTTCATGCACTGTTGGTGGGAATGCAAACTGGTGCAGCCACTTTGGAAAGCAGTATGGAGGTTCCTCAAAAAGTTAAAAATAGAACAATTGCAGTGGTGGATATTTACCCCCCAAATACAAAAATGCTAACTCAAAGGGATACATACACCCCCATGTTTATTGCAGCATTTTTTATAATAGCCAAATTATGGAAGCAGTCCAAATATCCATTGATAGATAAATGGAGAAAGAATAATAATGGACTATTATTCAGACATAAAAAAGAATGAAATTTGCCATTTGCAACAACATGAATGGATCTTGAGAGTATAATGCTAAGTGGAATAAGTCAGAGAAAGACAAATACCATTTGATTTCACTCATATGTGGAATTTGAGAAATAATAGAAATAAAGGGAAGAGAGAGAGAGAGAGAGAGAGAGAGAGAGAGAGAGAGAATGAGAAACCAAGAAACAGGCTTTTAACCATAGAGAACAAACTGATGGTTACCAGAAGGGAGATGGGTGAAATAGGTGATGGGGATTAAGGAGTGTACTTGTCATGATGAGCATAGGGTGATGTACAGAATTATTGAATCACTGTATTGTACACCTGAAATTAATATAACACTGTATGTTCACTCTACTGGAATTTTTTAAAAGTTTCTGAAAAGCCCCCAAATAGATCCTAAAGCCATGTAGAAGAATGAACTATACGAGATTATAAACTTAAATTTGAAAGATAAAACACTTAATAGAGGAAACTATAGGAAAATCTCTTGAATAATCTAGAGGCAAGAAAACACTGCAATTTTTCAAAAGCACAAAACAGAAAGTAAAGCACTGTGAGTCTGGTTATATTATTTCTCTTTAGTGGAAGGCCACATAGATAATATTAATAAATGGCTGAAAGAACATGCAATTATGAATAATGCCTCAAACAAAAAGGGAATATTTAGTACATAGAAGGAGCTTCTGCGAATTAACAAGAAAGTGCATCATCCCAAGTCAAAAAATGCATTAGAAGCAGGTCATTCCTAAACCCAGAAACCTCAAATCGAGAAAGCCTATGAAGAGAGATTTAAAATAATTACTATTTGAAAAAAAGGAAAGTAATGCAATAGTAATTAAACTGTAGGCCTATTTTACTAGGAAAAAATGAAGTTGGATAATACCAAAAATTAGCAGTGTGAAGATATATGGAAACTTCTGGAAAGGCTAATGACTGGTGAAGAAGCCATATGAGAAAGCAAACTGGTGCATTTGGTTAAATTAAATATATTCATATAACTCAGCAAATCTCCTGGGAATACAGTCTATTAGCAAATATAAACTAAAAGTTTTTTTTTTTTCCAGTGTTCCTTTTGGTGTCAGGCAGTTAGAGGCAATCTAACTAACCCCAGGAAAGTAAATATATATTTCATAGGTCTGAATTGAGACACAGAAAGATTATTTTAAAGAGATTGTGTGATTATGATTAAGAAGAAAATAAAGCCCAGAGAAATGTGACATGCCCAAGATCAAAGATTTGGTAGCAGTAGGAACCAGAAGTCAAGTCTTTCAATTTATTTTTCGTGATCTTTCATAATGCTGTGTGGCTTCCCATTATAGGCAGTTTCAAAAACCAATAAACCCAATCCACATGGGCCTTTATGTCTCTTGTATATTGTACCATAATTAAGTTGGATTTCCTTCTCATTTACCTCCATTTTCCTCCCTCATTTCTCTCCCCCATTTCTGCCTCCTTCCCTTCAAAATCCTCACTTCTCTCCTTGTTCTGGGACAAGAGAACAGTGGGATTCATGTTGCAAATTGGGAAGATCAAAATAAATCCACAATTTTGTTTTAATATGATGAATTCAGTTATGTTATTATTGTTGTATTATTCCTGCCTTTTCTCACTTTTCTGCCCGCCTTTTCAGTACTTTCTTGTACCACCCCCCAACCCCGCTCTTTTTCTCTCTTTCTCTTTTAACTCTTTTTTCCTGAGACCATGCTCTTAGCTCTTGAAAGGAAGGTCAAGTAGAGCAGAGTTAATATTACTACATTATACAGTATCTGCTATTAATGCCTATGTAAATACTTTGTAACTAAGATAATAATTATGTGGCTATATGCCTACAAAGGAAGGAAAGAAATAAAGGAGTAACTTGGGGAAATTATTAATGTGAGTTTCACTTTGATCTTCTTGATTACAAGATCTTCCTCTTAGTTGACCTAGAGGACACATCTGCCAGGGAACAGAATCACATTCTTTTTGTAGAATGAATAAAAGAAGTATGAGGTCATGATTTAATATGGTGATTAATTAATTACACAAATTAATAATTGTAAAGTGCTTAGAACTAAGTCTGACACAGTTCTTTATAAGTGTTATTATTATCATTAATATTACAGAGGAGTCACAACATAGATTTCTCCTTGTACTACAATAGCAAAGGCTTTTCTTCTGCCCCAGTTCTTGAGGATTGCTTCACTATGGGTGAAGCATAGATGGTATTAGGGGATGATAAAAAAAAAAAAAATTCTAAGTTAGAAAACAAGAGATAGAGGCAGGCATTTAAGCGGATAGAGACCAGAACATTCAGTAGACAGAGTACCAAGGACTCCCTACTCTTTCCTACTAACATGTGTTTGCACACAACTTTCTTCAGACATTGTCTTGGGAGGAAAGCAGAGAAGAGCAAGACTATCTGAGAGACATAGAATTTTTTCTAGAGGCTAAACATTAACTAAAAGGACTTTAAATTATAAAAGGCAGCAAAGAGACTTCCCGCTGTAATTTCTTCACTATCATGTTGTATTTGTAGTTTTCTTCTGAGCATCCATTATCCATTCTTCCTGCAGTTGATTGCCTCATTTGGTGATTCATCTTCTCACTCTCTCAATCCTTATGGATAGACCGACTGGAGAGTCTATAATACAGTCCTAACAAATCAATGCATCTCTTTCCCCTCAGGCAATAAAGATTAGCTGTTGGCATATGATCTAAACCAGCCTAATATAAGAGTGATATTAATTCAAGAGTAGGATGATAATATTGTTGCTAGAAAAGAAATTGCATTTGTAATTTGCTTTGTCTTTATTGAACGTGAATATATCTGAGATTTAGGGAATTCACTAAACTGCACATATGGTTTCATTGCTGTGGTCCCACTTCCTAACTCTCTGTAAGTGTTTTAGCTAGAACTATAATCCTATTTTGTAGCATTAATGTTAGCAGATGATGTTTTTTTGCCTGATAGAATCCAATGCAAAAGACTTAGTTTACTTGACAGCTATTCTTTGTAATTAACACAAAGTGTCAAGGATAATTCTGAAGCAGTGTATTTGAACTCACAAAGTCATACTCCTATGAATGTATTTTATTTGCTTTTTTTAGGAGCTATATATGACTAAGAGTAATATACCTTTCTAGATCACAAGCACCTTGTGGACAAAGATGATTGTGTGCTGCATCTTGTATCTAATGCTATGGGTTAAAATTAATTTCCCCACTCAGATATTTAATAGATTGTATGATCTTTGTTCTCCACTGGCATCTCTCCCACTTCCTGCATTGAAAACATCAGTTGTCTTTGATATAAATGTCAAATGGGCAGTGTTAGGGAAATTCAAATGTCTGTTGAAATAAATTTCTAAGCCTCTCCTGCTTGGGGAACCACATCAGCAAACCAAAACTTAGATAACTTTCATGTTCTTGTAAATGCTTCACTTGACCAGCAACAGTATATCCAGCCAGCCAGTGCCCAACTGCCAAGAATCTGTAATGATTTCTTTTTTTTATATAAGGTAAAATATGCAACTCTATCCAATCAATTTAACCTAAATACTCTTTCCTTATTCCCCAGTTGTCTTCCTCTATAAAACCCTGCTTTCCTGATCCTTACCTTTCAGTTCTCTGGATTCTTGAAAGTGGAGATGCTCACTTCATGAAGTGCAAAATAAAATTTGCTTAGCTAAATTTTTCTCTTTGATTATTTTAACATGGTGCGTTACATAATCTTGCTTTGGCATACCTTGTACTAACAAAACATACCCAAAAGTTTCATATCACTTATAATTTGTGTTACAAAATGTACCTGAGAGGGAGGTTTCCTTATGAAAGAATAAGCATAAAGAGACCAGTAGGTAGAGAATCTCACGAATGAGTTAGGGAATATAGCCTTCACCTCCTCCCCACCATTATAGACATAAAAAATAGAGCAACATGAAATAGCTGTTATCAGGGTCTTTTGACATTTCTAGAGAGAATCCACGGAGTCCTGGACCTGAAGTCAGCCTTATCCAGACATATAGCAATGGGTAGGGTGGTTTAAAGCAGTGCTGAGAAAGTTCATTTCATCTTATCCACTACTTTGTTTCTGGATTTAGAATTTCCACATGCTTGCAGAGAAAATATTCAGAGAACTAGGTGGCAAAAATATAACTTTGGTAGTAATAAACAGTTGTAGTTATTGTCTTCTGTTGCTCACTCATATCTGAATGAATGAATGACTAGACTGTCGTTTGCAAAATTCTGAGCATCAAGATAGCATAATTTGGCTGACTTCATATTGAAGAATGCAACTAGAAATCATAGAAAATATCTGAGGCTATAAGCTTCATGAGTGATTGGACTTTGGGGATCACCTATTGAAAATGTACAATATTTAATGACGTTTAGAAAGTAGGTTCTCAAGTGTTTGTTATATAAATTAATGAACGGATACTTGCGATTGTGCAAAAGAAATTGTAGCAACATATATCAGAATGAATACTTGCCGGCGATCATTTGCAGAAGCAAAGTTATTAAACACTTTTGTTCTGCCGAAGGGAGTAGGGGACTTAAAGATTCGCAGGGTCAGTTGTTATCCCTTTGTGTATGAGTTCAGTTCATCTTATATCTGAGAAAAACCTGGGTATGGAAAAAAGGATTCTGTTCAATGGACATCTGTCTACAGTAGACACATGAAGAAGGAGACTCAAATAGAAATTAGGCTCGTTAGAGGCACCTGGGTGGCTCACTTGGTTAAGCATCTGAGTCTTGGTTTTGGCTCAGGTCATGATCTCATGGTTCATGAGTTCAAGCCCCACATCAAGCTCTATAGCAGCATGAAGCCTGCTTGGGATTTTCTCTCTCCCTCACTCTCTTGCTCTCTCCCTCACCTGCTTCCCCTCCCCTACTTGTACTGTCTTTGTCTCTCTCCAAATAAATAAATAAACTTAAAAAAAAAAAAAGAAAGAAGAAATTAAACTCATTAGAAAGACTACTTAAGTCAGTGGTCCCCAAATTTAGAAAGTACGTATTCTAATTTCTATTAATATAAAATTGTATTTAAAAATATTTTCTTAAATGAGGACCCTGTGTCAGAGCAGTGTATGGAATATCTTGAAGTAACACTGAAGAGTATCCCTATTCAGTCATTTCTTTTAGTATATTTTAACCTGGTTTAGTTCACTGCCTACCCAACGCCATGGATAGTCAATTTTATAGGAACAAGTGTTTTAATGGTAGAAAATATTAGTACTGTGGAAGGGAATGTGGAGTGACCAAAACTATTTTTTTTAGGCTTAGAGGTGTACATGTTATGCCATAATAAAATACTCAAAAGGAGATTTAAAATTATTATTCAGTCATATTGATCTCCATAAAAATATAATAGTTTCTCTGGAAAAAGATTGCTTTTGTTTAAACAAAATCTCTTAAGTATTTCTTTCATGTTTTTTCTTCCTTGTAAATTTTTCATAATTGTGTTGTTTAATAGAGTAGTACAGGGGGACCTGGGTGGCTCAGTCGGTTAAGCATCCATCTTCAGCTCAGGTCATGATCTCCCAGCTAGTGAGTTCAAGCCCTGCATCGAGCTCTGTGTTGACAGCTCAGAGCCTGGGGCTGCTTTCAGATTCTGTGTTTTCCTCTCTCTCTGCCCCTCCCCACTCACACTCTGTCTCTCTGTCTCTCAAAAATAAACATTAAAAAAAATACAGTAGTACATAGATATAATTCTCAAATAAATGCATATACAATTTATTAGAATGCATATTCGAGTTTCTAGGTGATAAAAATACATGTTGAAAATGTTTGGAGACTCACATGGATTGTTGTACCCCATGTTTACCTCAGGTACATGGATCTCTAAAGTAGCAAGAAGTCAGTTCACAGGGTAAACATTTCTGGGACAAAGATAGATTGAGAAAAACTATAGCAGGCATTCACCAGACAAATTGAAACAGCAGCTTGACATTTTTCTGTTATCCTCTCTGTGTGCAAATATTTATATGTCTTTCCAAACATAAATGTCACATGTTTTTAACCAGTATTTGATGAGATAAAACAAAAGTTAGGATTCTAATACAGAAAATATGACTCCAGAGCCTGTATTTTAATGACTAATTTTTCTTCCTTGTTTCCAGCACTCATAACTTATATTTCACAGTCTTGTCAAAATTTGTTGTTGAAATGTCAAGAACCATGTTAAATAATATGGAGTTAGAACATTATATTCCTGTTCTTATTTTTACTGTGTTTTTAGTGTTTCTTATTGAGCATGATGTTGGATGTTAATTTGAAGTTATACTGATATGCAGTATCTCTACATCTCTATATCTCTATATCTCTATATAGATATCTGTAGATCTAGATATATATAGATATCTATATAGATCTATATATAGATACATAGATCTATATATATAGAAAAACCTTGGATTGTGAGTAACACGTTCAGCAATTGTTCTGTAAGACGGGCGAACATTTCTAATAAATTTTAACTTGATAAATGAGCCATGTCTGGTAATATAAGTAGGTAGTACATAATGCTGAATGTCACATGATCACAAATGAGCCAGTGGTTCTTGAAATTCTCTGTGATATTATTTCTCTTCTTCTGCTGGGTTTAGGCTGCCTTTGCTGTTCTG
>NC_064810.1:97528085-97537492 GCF_023721935.1 Panthera uncia | reverse complement strand
TATAATTAAAGCAAACACATAATGAGACAATTAATATAAATAATATATATATATAATATATATATATATATACATAATAGTTTATAGACTAGTCATTCAATTCCTGAATTATAAAATTTAAATTTTGATGAGCCTCTGTTATTTTTCAACTGCCTTCAATTGTTGTTATTTTCTTTGGAGAAAAAAAGTAAAACGATAATACATACTCTGAGGGTAAGGTTTAGGAGGCTTAGAAGTCCTCAGAGTCCTTTTGCCCACTGACTTAATTTAAGCCAAAAGCACAGGATTTAATTTTGTAACTGTCATATACATTTATATATTCTGTATATGAGTGTAACAACCCTTTAAAATGTATGGAAAATTATAGGTCTCCACAGTAGAATTTTGAGTAATATTAAAGGAAAATTGCACTGGGCAGTTAAACAGGCAAGGAAGACTTTATCCAAGATGATTGCAAGGTCGAGAGACTATTCAGCTGCCCTGAAACAAAGGGTTTCAAGAGTTTTAAAAGCTGAATTGGGGGGACCTCCTAGGCCACCTGTGTTTACTGATTGGACTTACCCAAAGGATATTCAACTTTCTCATATCTTCGGGGCAGAAAGTATTTTTATAACTTGGAGGGAGCTACCCACCAAAATTAGGCGATGACCCTCCCACAGAGACCAGGAGATAGAAGCATTGTCTTCCTTGATGATTATATTTCAAAGGGATGGTTCCCAGGTCCTTGAAGAAGACATTCTCTGGGTCATAAAAGTGTCAAGAGACTTTTAAGGGGATTTATGTACATTTCAAAAGGGTCAAAGAAAGAATTTTCAACTACAAGTTTTCTAAGGTAAAATCTCTAAGAAAAGGGAGGCCAGAAAACTATAGCCAAGA
The DNA here is from genome assembly GCF_023721935.1 of Panthera uncia. NCBI lineage: Eukaryota > Metazoa > Chordata > Mammalia > Carnivora > Felidae > Panthera > Panthera uncia. Next base: position 97,536,616 of record NC_064810.1, on the reverse strand, counting down.
ATAAGCCTGTCTGAAGTTTAGTCAGGCTGAGGGGGACAATAAAGCCATCATGATCAGTAATGTATTGATTTATAATCTTTGTAATAAAAAAAACCCAAAGTATCTATTGTTCTATTTTATATAATAAAGAAAATATCTGTGTGTGCTTATGCCCTGTATGTGTGAAATGAGGAAACTATAAGGAGCAGATTTCATTGAGGAAATAGTTTGTGGCTGTAACCAAGCGTCTTGATTTTAATTAAAGACCATCTGTATTTGGAATGCAAACCCATTGGAAACTTAACTGTTGTAACGATGATAGATACTCTGAAAGTTTTGAATCCTCTTAGAGGAATTAAGCCTCATATTTGTTGGTCAGTGAGCTGATGTATCAGGATACAGAAATATACAGAAATTTTAAGCCTTTTTATGTACTTGAAAGCACATTTAATGCCAACTCATAATGACTATGGTTATTCTTTTGGATTTTTTTCTTTCCTGGATGTAAAAAGGGGGATTCTTAATGCCATGGGCTGTGCTGAGCCTCTTCTGCTCCATCCTGTGCACTTGTAATTTTGTATAAAGCATTTCCTCTAAATGGCTAATTAGGTCTATTATCTATGAAACTATGGGAGGTCAAGGGACAAGCCAGTAGTTAAATCCCTACTAAATATCTTACTAGATCTATAAACTAAATTTCTCAGATTGAGTTTTCTGTCCTATTCTCTTGTTGATAAAGGTGCTAGAGATGGAGTCTTGGGTTTAAAAAAGTGAGAAGATAAGTGACAGAAAATGCAAAAAAAAATTATTTAAAGTAGCTATATTTAAAAATCTGAACTTTGCAAAGAAAGTTATCAATACATGCGGCTCCAGGATTTTTGATTGCTCAGAATGATTTTTAAAATTTAAAATTACCAAGTTTTCACATCTTTCCACCTACTCACTTTGTAATACACTCTGGAATCTTCCATTCTCTATTTGAAATACTTTGATTTGCCTTTAATATCATCTTAAATTGGATGATTTTTAAATTTTTTAAGTAAGCTCCATGCCCAGCATGGATCCCAACTTGAGGCTTGAATTCATGACCCCAAGATCAAGACCTGAGCTGAAAACGAGTTAGACACTTAACTGACAGAGCCACCCAGGTGCCCCAAATTAGATGATTTTTTAAAGAAAATTTCCAAATAACTTTTCCTTTGGGTTTCCTCTCCTCTCTCGAGCAAATGTATATACACACCCTATATAATGTTCCATTTTGCAATCTATAAAACATTCTTTGTAATGTGATTACACCAGATACATTGAAAGAGGACTTCTTGTATCATTGTTAGGAACAAGAAATTGAAGAGGAAAAACTCAGTGTAATTGCCACTTCAACATGTACTCATTGTGTTATTTTGTAAATTCATTGATCTCCTCGAGGTACCCAATTTCTGTAATGGGACTGAGGTTCACACAGAGTTGTGACACTGAGACTCTTCTTTCCAGGAAGGAGCTTTATTCATGCCAGCATAGATTCATTGAGTTCATACCCAGAAAACTGAGCCTCAAGGGCAGCAGGATATAGTCTTTTATACGATTTCTACTGGTCTGTCTCCCATACATGGTAACATACAGACAAAGTCTGATGGCGTGGTCTATGTTACTGAGTCATGAGGGATGTCACATACATCCCTGGCACATAGCCAGGTTGCCTTCCCTTGTCTTGAAGTTTTCCACCACATTCCTTAAGGAGGGGCTCTACCACATTTCCTCATCTATAAAATGGTAAAAACATTACACCTACGTTACAGAGCCACTGTGAAGATTATGGTTAAGAATGCATGTGAACATTTGATACAGTATCTGGAACATATAAAATACCCAAAAAGATTAGCTATTATAGTGAAAGGACTCATAGTCATAGTGCAAGCGTACCTTGGAGGTATTGTAGTTTGGTTCCAGACCACCATGATAATGTGAATATCATAATAAAACAAGTCTAATAATTTTTTTGGTTTCCCAATGCATATAAAAGTTGTGTTTACTGTAGTCTATTAAGTGTGTAATATCCTTATCTCTAAAAATATATACACACATTAATTAAAAAATACTTTATTACATAAATGCTAACTATTTTCTGAGTTTTCAACAGGTCATAACCATAATCTTTTGTGGGCAGAGGGTCTTGCCTTGATGTTAATGGCTGCTGACAAACCCAGGTGGTGGTTGCTGAAGGTGGGTGGTGTGGCCGTGGCAATTTCTTGAAATAAAACAACAATGAAATTTGCCACTTCCATGAACTCATCCTTTCACAAATGGTTTTTCTGTAGCATGCAATGCCATTTGATAGCATTAACTCACATAACTTTCAAAATTGGAGTCAGTTATCTCAAATCCTGCCAACTGCTGTATCAACTAAGTGTATGTAATATTCTAAATCCTTTGTTGTCATTTCAACAACCCTCACAGTATCTTCACCAGGAGTAGGTTCCTGCTCAAGAAGCCACTTTCTTTGCTAATGCGTAAGAAGCAACTCCTCATCTCTTGAAGTTTTATTATAAGATTGCAGCATTTCACACATAATAATAATGAAAAAGTTTGAAATATTGCAAGAATTACCAAAATGTGACACAGAGACACAAAGTGAGTAAATGTTGTTGGGAAAAAAAAATGGTGCTGATAGGCTTGGTTGACACAGAGTTGCCACAAACCTTCAATTTGTAAAAAAAAAAACAAAAACAAAAACAAAAAAACAAAAAACAAAAAACAAAAAAACACAATATCTGTGTAATGCAATAGAATGTAACATGCCTGTATTTAAAATAGAGTAGGTGAGTTTCAACTTATTTTTATAACATTTTATGAAACTATGTATCATTTTGTCAAACTACCTTCTGAATTTTTTGGCTCTTCTAAAATGAATTTTCTCTCTAGAAATTAGAAGTTTAGTAAAAATTAATATAATAGTATAAAATCAGTAAAAGTAAAATGAAAGAAAACTACCCTCATCAAAATAATTCTAAATGTGGGGGCACCTGGGTGGCTCGGTTGGTTAAGCATCTGATTCTTGGTTTTAGCTCAGGTCATGATCTCACAGTTCATGAGTTTGAGACCCATGTCAGGCTCTGTGCTGACAGCTTGGGATTCTCTCTCTCCCTCTAGCTCTGCCCTTTCCCTGCTCTCTCTCTCTCAAAAAATAAATAAATAAACATTTAAAAAAAACATTCTGAATGTGTATAATTTGTGTTCAATATAAACATAATACTGTATATTTTTATATTATATTCTCTCTATATTCTTATCAAAATCCTTTCCATATTGTTTTTATAAAGTACCTCTCTAGGAAAAATCTTTGGCAAAAAAATATTAAACAGATTAATTATAGTTTCAGTGATTTAATATGACATGTATAAAATATGGTATACCTAAAATTGGTTTCAGGAATCATTTATATTTTCTAATAACAGATATATTCAAGTGTCAATTTAAAATAAGTGTCATTTATTTTCTTTCATTTTTCAGCTAATCACACATGTGTTTTGTTCATGTATGCTTTTTTTTTCCTGTTCAACAAAATTATGCATGTAAATGTTCTATGAATCAAATGGTATATAATGATTTAGGGTAAAAAGGAGTAATCACCCACTTCATCTTTTCTCTCGTCTAATGCCACTCCCTAAAGAGGTTATACTTTCATTGTTTCTGGTTTTAGTTTCTCTGATGATTGCCCTGCAATAGATTGAATTACTGACCCCATATCTGCATCCTCATTTATATGCCTTTCCATATGCTTGGCCATTAGACTTGCTCTAGCCAATGAGTTTTTGTGTGTTTTCTTCCTGTTCTCTGTTTCTATCTTCACCATGAAAAGAATTTGCACCAATAATATGTTGGTGCAGGAGGATAAGAGGCAGCATGAGGTAGAGAGATAAACCAAACCCACAGCACGAGCCAATCCAAGCAGATGTACAGCTTGAAGCAGAACTGTCCAGATACCCCAGAGTAGCTCGGATGACCCCCAGGTGACTTGAAGACACATGAGTGGAACTCTATGCTTGTTTGAAGTTGCTAAGTTTTGAGATGGTTTATTTCACAGCAATGGCTATTTCCTAGGTAAAAGATCTCTATCTCCTTCTTTATAACTCCATATACAAATTATGACATTAATATTATGTATTAAAATATCAATTATTAATACAACATAATATATTACATATAATTACATTGTTATAATATCTACTACCAATATACCTATTAATATATTAATAAATTAATTATAAATATATGGTGGTATATTATCACACATATTAATATGTTATCTACATGTTAATATAATTATAATTAATATATAATGTATAATGCTAATTGTTAATTATAATATAATATGATAATATGATACACTATACAATGTATATTACAATATTGTATTATATCATAGTATAATTATTGTAATCTATAATATATTAATATATAATTCATATAATATGTAATATAATATAATATACCATAATACAAAATAAATACTGCTAATAGTATATAGATAATATATTATGTGTAGCTTGCATCTGTAATTTTTTTTTAATTTTTTTTTTTAATGTTTATTTTTGAGACAGAGAATATATAATATGTAATATAATATAATATACCATAATACAAAATAAATACTGCTAATAGTATATAGATAATATATTATGTGTAGCTTGCATCTGTAATTTTTTTTTTAATTTTTTTTTTTTAATGTTTATTTATTTTTGAGACAGAGAGAGACAGAGCATAAACGGGGGAGGGGCAGAGAGAGAGGGAGACACAGAATCGGAAGCAGGCTCCAGGCTCTGAGCCATCAGCCCAGAGCCCGACGCGGGGCTCGAACTCACGGACCGCGAGATGGTGACCTGAGCTGAAGTCGGACGCTCAACCGACTGAGCCACCCAGGCGCCCCGCAACTGTAATTTTTAAAATGCTACAACTTCTTGGTTTTTTTCCCATCATTTTAGTAATATTGACTTTCTACTCTGCAAGATGAAAATAGTAGTATTAATACTTTCCATTTTTCTCTCTACATTTGAGAGAAAACCGCCAGAGGATTAGCAGAAGGGAGTCTCCGGAATCAAGCGCAGACTAGAGGCCCACGGAAGAGGGTAGGAAGGGCGGCGAGGCGGTGCGCGCTCCACGGACTGGCGGGAGGGAGCCGGGGCGGAGGGGCGGCTCGCCGGCCAAGCAGAGCCCCCGAGTCTGGCTGGCAAAAGCGGAGGGGCCGGACGGACTGTGTTCCGACAGCAAGCGCGACTTAGCGTCTGGGAGGTCAGAAGTTAACAGCTCTGCTCGGAAAGCGGGAAGGCTGGAGGACAAAGGGAGGGAGAGCTGCTGAGCCCCCGGATGGCAGAGCTCAGCTTGGCGGGGAACAAAGGCGCCAGCGCCATCTCCCCCGCCCATCCCCCAGCCAAAATCCCAAAGGGAACCAGTTCCTGCCAGGGAACTTGCTCGCTCCGCGCAAACACCCAACTCTGTGCTTCTGCGGAGCCAAACCTCCGGCAGCGGATCTGACTCCCTCCCGCTGCCACAGGGCTCCTCCTGGAGTGGATCACCTAAGGAGAAGCGAGCTAAGCCTGCCCCTCCACCCCCCGTGCACCTTGCCTACCCACCCCAGCTAATACGCCAGATCCCCAGCAACACAAGCCTGGCAGTGTGCAAGTAGCCCAGACGGGCCACGCCACCCCACAGTGAATCCCGCCCCTAGGAGAGGGGAAGAGAAGGCACACACCAGTCTGACTGTGGCCCCAGCAGTGGGCTGGGGGCAGACATTGGGTCGGACTGCGGCCCCGCCCACTAACTCCAGTTATACACCACAGCACAGGGGAAGTGCACTGCAGGTCCTCACCACGCCAGGGACTCTCCAAAATGACCAAACGGAAGAATTCCCCTCAGAAGAATCTCCAGGAAATAACAACAGCTAATGAACTGATCAAAAAGGATTTAAATAATATAACAGAAAGTGAATTTAGAATCATAGTCATAAAATTAATCGCTGGGCTTGAAAACAGTATACGGGACAGCAGAGAATCTCTTGCCACAAAGATCAAGGGACTAAGGAACAGTCACGAGGAGTTGAAAAACGCTTTAAACGAAATGCAAAACAAAATGGAATCCACGATGGCTCGGCTTGAAGAGGCAGAGGAGAGAATAGGTGAACTAGAAGATAAAGTTATGGAGAAAGAGGAAGCTGAAAGAAAGAGAGATAAAAAAATCCAGGAGTATGAGGGGAAAATTAGAGAACTAAGTGATACACTAAAAAAAAATAATATACGCATAATTGGTATCCCAGAGGAGGAAGAGAGAGGGAAAGGTGCTGAAGGGGTACTTGAAGAAATTATAGCTGAGAACTTCCCTGAACTGGGGAAGGAAAAAGGCATTGAAATCCAAGAGGCACAGAGAACTCCCTTCAGACGTAACTTGAATCGATCTTCTGCACGACATATCATAGTGAAACTGGCAAAATACAAGGATAAAGAGAAAATTCTGAAAGCAGCAAGGGATAAACGTGCCCTCACTTATAAAGGGAGACCTATAAGACTCGTGACTGGTCTCTCCTTTGAAACTTGGCAGGCCAGAAAGGCTTGGCACGATATCTACAGTGTGCTAAACAGAAAAAATATGCAGCCGAGAATCCTTTATCCAGCAAGTCTGTCATTTAGAATAGAAGGAGAGATAAAGGTCTTCCCAAACAAACAAAAACTGAAGGAATTTGTCACCACGAAACCAGCCCTACAAGAGATCCTAAGGGGGATCCTGTGAGACAAAGTACCAGAGACATCACTACAAGCATGAAACCTACAGACATCACAATGACTCTAAACCCATATCTTTCTATAATAACACTGAATGTAAATGGATTAAATGCGCCAACTAAAAGACATAGGGTATCAGAATGGATAAAAAAACAAGACCCATCTATTTGCTGTCTACAAGAGACTCATTTTAGATCTGAGGACACCTTTAGATTGAGAGTGAGGGGATGGAGAACTATTTATCATGCTCCTGGAAGCCAAAAGAAAGCTGGAGTAGCCATACTTATATCAGACAAACTAGACTTTAAATTAAAGGCTGTAACAAGAGATGAAGAAGGGCATTATATAATAATCACAGGGTCTATCCACCAGGAAGAGCTAACTATTATAAATGTCTATGCGCCAAATACCCGAGCCCCCAGATATATAAAACAATTACTCATAAACATAAGCAACCTTATTGATAAGAATGTGGTCATTGCAGGGGACTTTAACACCCCACTTACAGAAATGGATAGATCATCTAGACACACAGTCAATAAAGAAACAAGGGCCCTGAATGATACATTGGATCAGATGGACTTGACAGATATATTTAGAACTCTGCATCCCAAAGCAACAGAATATACTTTCTTCTCGAGTGCACATGGAACATTCTCCAAGATAGATCATATACTGGGTCACAAAACAGCCCTTCATAAGTGTACAAGAATTGAAATTATACCATGCATACTTTCAGACCACAATGCTATGAAGCTTGAAATCAACCACAGGAAAAAGTCTGGAAAACCTCCAAAAGCATGGAGGTTAAAGAACACCCTACTAACGAATGAGTGGGTCAACCAGGCAATTAGCGAAGAAATTAAAATATACATGGAAACAAACGAAAATGAAAATACAACAATCCAAACGCTTTGGGATGCAGCGAAGGCAGTCCTGAGAGGAAAATACATTGCAATCCAGGCCTATCTCAAGAAACAAGAAAAATCCCAAATACAAAATCTAACAGCACACCTAAAGGAAATAGAAGCAGAACAGCAAAGGCAGCCTAAACCCAGCAGAAGAAGAGAAATCATAAAGATCAGAGCAGAAATAAACAATATAGAATCTAAAAAAAACGGTAGAGGAGATCAACGAAACCAAGAGTTGGTTTTTTGAAAAAATAAACAAAATTGACAAACCTCTAGCCAGGCTTCTCAAAAAGAAAAGGGAGATGACCCAAATAGATAAAATCATGAATGAAAATGGAATTATTACAACCAATCCCTCAGAGATACAAGCAATTATCAGGGAATACTATGAAAAACTATATGCCAACAAACTGGACAACCTGGAAGAAAGGGAAAAATTCCTAAACACCCACACACTTCCAAAACTCAATCAGGAGGAAATAGAAAGCTTGAATAGACCCATAACCAGCGAAGAAATTGAGTCAGTTATCAAAAGTCTCCCAAAAAATAAGAGTCCAGGACCAGATGGTTTCCCAGGGGAGTTCTACCAGACGTTTAAAGCAGAGATAATACCTATCCTTCTCAAGCTAGGCCAAAAAATAGAAAGGGAAGGAAAACTTCCAGACTCATTCTATGAAGCCAGTATTACTTTGATTCCTAAACCAGACAGAGACCCAGTAAAAAAAGAACTACAGGCCAATATCCCTGATGAATATGGATGCAAAAATTCTCAATAAGATACTAGCAAATCGAATTCAACAGCATATAAAAAGAATTATTCACCATGATCAAGTGGGATTCATTCCTGGGATGCAGGGCTGGTTCAACATTC
>NC_064810.1:97522158-97528075 GCF_023721935.1 Panthera uncia | reverse complement strand
AAGAAGACCAAAGCAGGAGGCATCACAATCCCAGACTTTAGCCTCTACTACAAATGCTGTAGTGTAGATTACAAAGTGTAGTGTAGATTACAAAGCTGTAGTCATCAAGACAGCATGGTATTGACACAAAAACAGACACATAGACCAATGGAATAAAATAGAAACCCCAGAACTAGACCCACAAAAGTATGTCCAACTAATCTTTGACAAAGCAGGAAAGAATATCCAATGGAAAAAAAGTCTCTTTAACAAATGGTGCTGGGAGAACTGGAAAGCAACATGCAGAAGGTTGAAACTAGACCATTTTCTCACACCATTCACAAAAATAAACTCAAAATGGATAAAGGACCTGAATGTGAGACAGGAAACCATCAAAACCCTAGAGGAGAAGCAGGCAAAAACCTCTTTGACCTCAGCTGCAGCAATTTCTTGCTGGACACATCTCCAAAGGCAAGGGATTTAAAAGCAAAAATGAACTATTGGGACCTCGTGAAGATAAAAAGCATCTGCACTGCAAAAGAAACAATCAACAAAATAAAAGGCAACTGATGGAATGGGAAAAAATATTTGCAAATGACATATCGGACAAAGGGCTAGTAGCCAAAATCTATAAAGAACTCACCAAACTTCACACCTGAAAAACAAATAATCCAGTGAAGAAATGGGCAGAAGACATGAATAGACACTTCTCTAAAGAAGACCTCCAGATGGCCAACAGGCACAAGAAAAGATGTTAAACATCGCTCCTCATCAGGGAAATACAAATCAAAACCACACTCAGATATCACATCACGCCAGTCAGAGTGGCTAAAATGAACAAATCAGGAGACTATAGATGCTGGCGAGGATGTGGAGAAAAGGGAACCCTCTTGCACTGTTGGTGGCAATGCAAACTGGTGCAGCCGCTCTGGAAAACAGCGCGGAGGTTGGTGGGGGGTGGGAGGGAGGGGAGGGTGGGTGATGGGTATTGAGGAGGGCACCTGTTGGGATGAGCACTGGGTGTTGTATGGAAACCAATTTGACCATAAATTTCATATATTAAAATAATGATAATGATAATAGTAATAATAATAATAATGATAAAGAAAAGAGCATGAAATTTCTTGAGACAATGAAGTGCTCCCTCCATATGGTATTGCATATTACGATGACATATCATTATTATAAGATCAGAAGAAAGCAAGTGGTGTTTATCTACTTGGTAAGTTTTTTATAGAGAAATAAAAAACACTTTAATTGTCTATGTTTCTAATCTGTAAATTACAGTATATGACACAAATACTAGTTTTATTATGTTTTCCCTTTCCTATGTATTTATAACCAACAATAAAAGAGTTTTAGGTTTTTGACAAAAATTTTTAAAGATTAAAGAACAATGCAATTTTCCCAATGAATATTAAGTATGTTTAGTACAATTTCAGCTTGTACATTTTTATAATTATCAGCTATTGTGCAAAGTTAGGAATATATATATAACACATTTATATATAATATTATATATTTATGTGTATGCATTCATATTATATATTTATATAAATTACTATATATTTATATAAATTATATACACTTGTATATATAGATGTATAATACTGTGACCAGCTAACTTACTCGTTTACAAGTAAGGTAAAATGTCAGTCTCTGCACATTTCTTGACAATATTAGCAATAAGGATGGGATGACATACATGACTTTCTAAAAGAGAATGGACAAGGCCCTCATAAGCCAATTGGTAAGATTTGAGAGAAGTCTATCTAATCAGAATTGAAAATGATGACCAGGGTGACTGGGTGGCTCAGTAGGTTAAGTGTCTGACTTCAGGTCAGGTCATGATCTCACGGTTCATGAATTTGAGCCCTGTGTTGGGCTCTATGCTGACAGCCCAGATTCTAGAGCCTGCTTCGGACTCTGTGTCTCCCTCTCTCTCTGTCCCTCCTCTGCTCACGTTCTCTCTCTCTCTCTCTCTCTCTCTCTCTCTCTCAAAAGTAAATAAACATTAAAAAAAAACATTTAAAAAAAAGAAGAAAATGATGACCAAACTATATGGTTGTCTGAACAATACATTTTCTTCACCTTTCGCCTGTTAATGAGAAGGTGGATGTAGGCTGAGTCCCAGGATAGGTTCAAAAGTAGCTCTGTAGTTGCTCTCTCCTCTGGGCAGGGGAACTTCCTCACCAACTCAGCAGTCAATCTTGGTCTACTTCACTGTCATAACAGGTACTGAGATCTGTCCCCAGTTAGCACAAGATTCTGACCTTTCTCAGATAACAGAGATGTGTTCCTACACTGCATGTAAAAGGAGGGAAAATCACAAGTGCTATAGGTATAAACAAGGAGACTCATTAGAATAATGACTGGTTCACCTGAGAGAGGAAATGACAAGATGCTTGAGGCTTCTTAAGAAAGAATGTCAATCATTGAACAGACTAACAGCTCAGACATTCCTATGGCCTATTATGCCAACATTAGATACACTTGGACATGATAGTAAAATGTCTCCTTGGTTTTTTTTTTGGGGGGGGGAGTTGTTGTTTTGGGGTTTTTGTTTGTTTGTTTGTTTGTTTTATAGGTTTTTGCAGTGGTTCCTGACTGCTATAAGGGGATTTGGGTTCTCCAGGGGAAATTTCTCTGAGAAAGATAAGTTCCTGTGGTAAACCCAACATAAAGCATTAACTTGAATTTGGGTTCTTTTTTTCCCCAGATTGGTTTTCTAGTTGTGATGCAGGTAACTGACGGAGAAAGTGACTCAAAAAGATCTATATAAATATTTAGGTCAGGCTTGCCTCCCATCCCTGGAAAATTCCCTTGGTGCTTACATTGAAACTAGGCTAAAAAGCAGCAGATGCTCCCAAATAAAGTGGACACCTACACAAGCTAAACCTGAGTCAGACAGAGGACTCAAACCTCAGAGTCCCTCCCAGAAATCAAAGTGACTGTGACTGCTGAGCCAAGGGGCTCCCAAACCTGAAATAGATGCTTTCAGATATGACATAGAACATTAGATAGGCTAAAAATACTAGACGCTCATTTGATTGAGTCCCAGGACATTGGCATGGCACTTGTAATAGGATGTAAAGGTGAAACCTTGCTTCCTGGCATGGAGCCACTCTCTCCACCCAACCCCCCTACCTTCCAATGCCAATGGCTCTCTCCCTTCACAGTTACTTTGAAGGGAAATTCAAGCCCATACCCATCTGAAGATAGGAGGTAACTTTGGAGAATGAGGAAATTGAAATGCATTGTTCTGTTGTTAAAGATGTCCAAGCCACTGTCTTGTGCAGACCTGTGGAAGGAAAAAGTGCTGGATTTAGCAAATGCAGTTCAGTCAGTTAATCTTGTGTTGTAGTAGGGCCCTTTCAACCAAGTAAATATACTGATGTGGTTTCTTCTACATCTGAATTAATGGTATAAATGTATGTGTTATATTTATAGACTTCCCTCTCCTATAAGTGCCAGAGAGGATTCTCCCAATTGGGAACAACTGCATATAGAGAAGAATTATTGAGACAGGTAAATCAGGTAAATCTCTTCCCTAACTTTGGTCACAGCCTTAATGCCCCCTTCGAACTATAAGTTTTTGTGACTGATATAGCCAAAGCCTTAGGGCTTTGATACTTATCATTCCTTTCCCCTATAATATTCTTCCCCAAGATTTTCACAGGGCTTTTTGCTAATTTGATCTTAGGGCAACTGTTATCTCTTCAAGAGTGCCATCATCTCCAATAAATATTAGCTCTTTTATTTCTCCCATCTATGATGCCAGTCACTTTCTATTGTATCCTGAGGGTTTTTCTTTTCTTTTTTTTAATTTTTAATGGTTTTATTTATTTTTGAGAGAGAGACAGAGAGACAGAGTCCAACTGGGGGAGGGGCAGAGAAAGAGGGAGACACAGAATCTGAAAGCAGGCTCCAGGCTCTGAGCTGTCAGCACAGAGCCTGATGCGGGGCTCAAACTCATGAACCAAGAGATTGTGACTTGAGCTAAAGTCAGACGTTTAACCAACTGAGCCACTCAGGGCCCCCCCTCCCCCAACCCGGGGATTTTCTTTTAATGATTACATGAACAGGGAGCTTGTCTGTAATGGTGATTTCTAAGTCACAGTTCCTTGAGGAGTGTCTCACATACAACAGATATTTAGTAAATATTTAGTTAAAAGACGAATGAATGAACAAAGAACAACACAACTTATGCAAAATTAAATGAACTCATTTGTAAGTGTGGAAAATGTAATTGAAGTAGAGATAATAGAACATAGAATAACTGTGACTGTATTCTCTAAAGTCCATGCTCCCCTTGCCACTCCCCTAATCAAGAAACTGAATCCATTTCTCAATCCTACTGAAATGAATCCGGTTGAATTTTCTGAATGCTTTGTTAGGTGTAGGGTTAGCTCTTAAACTAGTCTGAAAGGTCTGCTTTCTATTTCTATTTCTGCATGTTACAAATGATACTACCTTGAGACCACCAGCTTCTGAGAAAAAGCTCCAAAGAAAGGGCCAAAGGATGAAATGCCACATGGAAAGGGAAAAAAAGGATGTCAAAGAGAGCCAAGGTGCCAGATATGTGAGTGAAGACGGAAACAGGATATTCTCTGGCCCCAGCAGAGACCATGTGAAATGAGGTCATCCCATGTACCTGAGACTTTCTCAAATTCCTAACTCACAAATCATGAATACTATAAACACTTATTCTAAAGTGTTAAATTTTATAAGAATTTGTTACACAATAACTGATAAATACAACAATAACTAACATTTAATAGCAGCAGACACTGTGCTAAATGCTTTACAGGATTGTATCATTTGTTCTTTTCAATGCTCCTAAATGCTGGGTCCTATAAGTCCCCTTTTTAACCAAGAGCAAAAAAGTCAGGATTTGAACTTGGAGAGTCTCAGTCCACATCATGCTCTTAACCCTGCAATGTATGAAACAGCAGCTAACAAAAAAATGGGAAAGAAAATATCTAATAATGATGCCAAATGTATTTGGTTGATTTATCTGCCATTTATCCCCAAGTCTCAATAAATATTGAAACCAAACATGCAGCTGATATACCTCCACAGCTCTTCAACCAAGACAAAGGAAAGTGTTGGGAAAGAGTAAGGGGAACATGCAAAGGAATTGAAAATGAGGGACAGGTGGTTTCTATTATATGTACAAAACAAAATAAAACAAAAAACAAAAAACAGATTTATTAGGGATGCTTGCATTGTTGTCTAAAAAGGAAAATATATTTTATTTAACATTTTTGTAGGAAGAAAGTTACATTTAGTCTTTGGGCTGTGGTGGTTTTTACTTGTTTTTTACTACTCTATTTTCAATAGATCTAACCATATAGAAGCCCTCCTGAAAGTGTATTTGAACTCCTTAAAATTTCTTTCTGAACCTCAAAATTCTTAAAACAGAAAAATTATATTCTAGTAGCCCTCCCCTAACCAATGTTCTGGTCTGAGAAATAATGGTATTAGGAAAAAAAACAAATACTTTTTTTTTTTTTGAGAGAGAGAGAAAGCACCATGGGGGGGAGGGGAAGGGGGGGGGGGGGGGGGGGGGGGGAGGGAGGGAGGATGGATCTTAAGCAGGCTCCACTAACACCACACAGCCCAACATGGGGCTCCATACCATGACCTTGGGATCACTCCATACCATGACCTTGGGATCAGCCAGAATCAAAAGTCGGACACTCAACCAACTGAACCATCCAGGTGTCCCCCAATAATTCATAAAGTGTACAGTGAGTGTCTAATACAAACCAACCCACTCCTGCACTCTTTTTCACAAAATAACACTCTCTTCTATTTGCTACGGTTTTCATGGTATAAATAACTTATAGCTGTAGTATAAGGCAGTGTACATGTTAAAATTAAAAGATAAAGGAAAGGCATGTTTAAAGCAAACTCATAATGAGACATTTAATAT
>NC_064810.1:97513690-97517158 GCF_023721935.1 Panthera uncia | reverse complement strand
TTTTAATTTCTTCTCTAATTGCCTGGTTGACCCACTCATTCGTTAGTAGGGTGTTCTTTAACCTCCATGCTTTTGGAGCTTTTCCAGACATTTCCTGTGGCTGATTTCAAGTTTCATAGCATTGTGGTCTGCAAGTGTGCATGGTATGATCTCAATTCTTGTATACTTATGAAGGGCTGTTTTGTGACCCAGTATGTGATCTATCTTGGAGAATGTCCCATGGGCACTCGAGAAGAAAGTATATTCTGTTGCTTTGGGATGCAAAGTTCTAAATATATCTGTCAAGTCCATCTGATCCAATGTATCATTCAGGGCCTTTGTTTCTTTATTGACCGTGTGTCTAGATGATCTATCCATTTCTGTAAGTGGGGTGTTAAAGTCCCCTGCAATTACCACATTCTTATCAATAAGGTTGCTTATGTTTGTGAGCAATTGTTTTATATATTTTGGGGGCTCCCGTATTTGGCGCATAGATGTTTATAATTGTTAGCTCTTCCTGATGGATAGACCCTGTAATTATTATATGATGCCCTTCTTCATCTCTTATTGCAATCTTTAATTTAATGTCTAGTTTGTCTGATATAAGTATGGCTACTCCAGCTCTCTTTTGACTTCCAGTAGCATGATAAATAGTTCTTCAGCCCCTCACTTTCAATCTGAAGGTGTCCTCAGATCTAAAATGAGTCTCTTGTAGACAGCAAATAGATGGATCTTGGTTTTTTATCCATTCTGATACCCTATGTCTTTTGGTTGGTGCATTTAGTCCATTTACATTCAGTGTTATTATAGAAAGATATGAGTTTAGAGTCATTGTAATGTCTGTAGGTTTCATGCTTGTAGCGATGTCTCTGGTACTTTGTCTCACAGGATCCCCCTTAGGATCTCTTGTAGGGCGAGTTTAGTGGTGATGAATTCCTTCAGTTTTTGTTTGTTTGGGAAGACCTTTATCTCTCCTTCTATTCTAAATGACAGACTTGCTCGATAAAGGAGTCTCGGCTGCATATTTTTTTCTGTTCATCACATTGAAGATCTCCTGCCATTCCTTTCTGGCCTGCCAAGTTTCAGTAGAGAGATCTGTCACGAGTCTTATTGGTCTGCCTTTATATGTTACAGCACGTTTATCCCTAGCTGCTTTCAGAATTTTCTCTTTATCCTTGTATTTTGCCAGTTTCACTATGATATGTCATACAGAAGATTGATTCAAGTTATGTCTGAAGGGAGTTCTCTGTGCCTCTTAGATTTCAATGCCTTTTTCCTTCCCCATATCAGGGAAGTTCTCAGCTATGATTTCTTCAAGTACACCTTCAGCACCTTTCCCTCTCTCTTCCTCCTCTGGAATCCAATTATGCGTAGATTATTTCTCTTTAGTGCATCACTTAGTTCTCTAATTTTCCCCTCATACTCCTGGATTTTTTTTATCTCTCTTTTTCTCAGCTTCCTCTTTTTCCATAATTTTATCTTCCAGTTCACCTCTTCTCTCCTCTGCCTCTTCAATCCAAGCTGTGGTTGTCTCCATTTTATTTTGCAGCTCATTGATAGCATTTTTTAGCTCCTCCTGGCTGTTCCTTAGTCCCTTGATCTCTGTAGCAATAGATTCTCTGCTGTCCTGTGTACTGTTTTCAAGCCCAGCGATGAATTTTATGACTATTATTCTAAATTCACTTTCTGTTATATTGTTTAAATCCTTTTTGATCAGTTATTAGCTGTCGTTATTTCCTGGAGATTCTTTTGAGGGGAATTCTTCTATTTCGTCATCTTGGATAGTCCCTGGAGTGGTGGGGAACTGTGGGGCACTTCCCCTGTGCTGTCTTGAATAACTTGCATTGGTGGGCGGGGCTGTAGTCAGACCTGATGTCTGCCCCCAGCCCACTGCTGGGGCCACAGTCAGACTGGTGTGTACCTTCTCTTCCCCTCTCCTGGGGGGGGATTCACTGTGGGGTGGCATGGCCCATCTGGGCTACTTGCACACTGCCAGGCTTGTGGTGCTGGGGATCTGGTGTATTAGCTGGGGTGGATCTGCAATGTGCACAGGAGCAGGAGGGGTAGGCTCAGCTCACTTTTCCTTCGGTGATCTGCCTCAGAAGGGGCCCTGTGGCACCTGAGTGAGTCAGACCGGCAGCCGGAGGGATGGACCCGCAGAAGCATAGCCTTGGGGTTACCAAAGGAACTGGTTCCCTTTGGGATTTTGGCTGGGAGATGGGCGAGGGAGATGGCCCTGGTGAGTGCCTTTGTTCCCCGCCAAGCTGAGCTCTGTTGTCTGGGGCTCAACAACTCTCCCTCCAGTTGTCCTCCAGCCCTCCCACTCTTGGAACAGAGCTGTTAGCTTATAACCTTCCAGATGTTAAGTCCCGCTTGCTGTCTGAACACACTCTGTCTGGCCCCTCCGCTTTTGCCAGCCAGACTCAGGGGCTCTGCTTTGCTGGCAGGCTGCCCCTCCGCCCTGGCTCCCTCCCGCCAGTCCATGGAGCGTGCACCGCTTCTCCGCCCTTCCTATCCTCTTCCGTGGACCCCTCATCTACGGCTGGCTCCGGAGAATCTGTTCTGCTAGACTTCTGGTGGTTTTCTGGGTTGTTTAGGCAGGTGTGGGTGGAATCTAAGTGATCAGCAGGACGCGGTGAGCCCAGCGTCCTCCTATGCAGCCATCTTTAATCAGATCTGCTGCCATGCTCTTTTCTAAGTGTGGACTGGCTTCCAACGTCTGTCCTTTGTATTTTCGATGTTGTGAAGTATTTCTAAGAATTACTTTAATGTGATCTTATTTTCTGGTGTCATTTTCTCTAGTACATCAACGTCCTTTTAGACACAATCACTTTCTTCATTCGTGTTGTTATGTTTGCCTTCATGAAGTGCCTCCTGCTGCCTGGCAAGTCTCTTCAACAGTAGCCTTGTCAACATCCCCACAGACACTTGTCTTATGATCACGGCCAACTTCCTATGTAGCACTTTCACTGTTTAGCTCTTTGTTGGCCTTTCATCTATTGTAGGCCAATTCTCTCTTTTGATTAGCCAATTTTGAAAATGTCATGCTGGTTTATTACCTGTAGGCCAGGAGGCAACACAATCGCATGCTTCACTGTTTGTACATGAAGTGTATAAAAGCTGCACAGGGGCTTATCACCAGCAGACTTTGAGAGGAGTGACATATTGGTCACTGATTATAATATGTATTTGTTATTTACATAGGGATTATGGAATGAAGACCTAGGAGTGAAATTTGTACTTTATGTGATTACCAACAGTTAATATTTCAAGGTAACTGAAATCTTAATCAACCTGTCTTAGTCAGTTAGGACTGCTATAATAAATACCATAAACTGGATGGCTTAAACAAAATTTAATTCTCATAGTTCTGGAGGCCGGGAAGACCAAGATCAACTTGTTATCTGGTTAAGACCCTTTTCCTGGTTTGCAAACAGCTAGCTTCTTTCTTTCTTTCTTTCTTTCTTTCTTTCTTTCTTTCTTTCTTTC
>NC_064810.1:97450194-97513680 GCF_023721935.1 Panthera uncia | reverse complement strand
TTCTTTCTTTCTTTCTTTCTTTCTTTCTTTCTTTCTTTCTTTCTTTCTTTCTCCTATTCCAGTATAGTAAACATACAGTGTTATATTAGTTTCAGGTGTATATTATAGTAATTAAACAATTCTATACATTACTCGGTGGCTCATCATGATACATGTACTCTTAATCCCCTTTGCCTATTTCACCCATCCCCCAACCACCTCCCCTCTGGTAACCATCTGTTTGTTCTCTATACTTAAAAGTCTTTTTGTTTGTTTGTTTGTATCTTTTTTCTTTGTTCATTTGTTTTATTTCTTAATTTCCACATGAGTGAAATCACATTGTATTTGTCTTTCTCTGATTTACTTATTTTACTTAGCATTATACTCTCTAGATCCATCCATGTTGTTGCAAATGGCAAGATTTCATTCTTTTTTATGGCTGAGTAACTTTCCATTGTATACAAACACCATTTCTTCTTTCTCCATTTATCTATTGGCAGACTCTCGGGCTGCTTCCATAACTTGGCTATTGTAAATAATGCTGTAATAAGCATAGTGGTGCATCTATCTTTTCAAATTAGTGTTTTCATATTCTTTGGGTAAATAGCCAGTAGTAGAATTGCTGGACCATATGGTATTTCTATTTTTAATTTTTTCAGGAACCTCATACTGTTTTTCATAGTCGTTCTCTCTTGACTTTTGCAGTAAGAAAAATGTTACTTTTTAATGTTTGTGTTCTGTCTTGCCTGTTGCTTATAACTTGAGAATTTCCTGGGAAGCTGGAGGTTACTCAAAGCCTACCAACCTTCCTTGTCTTCTTATAATGGGTGTCATTTTCTCTCATAGTGCCGGATCATTTTCACACCTCTTAAGAGAGTTGTGCCAAAAAAGAATATGTCTTCTCTTTAATCCCAGTTGACAGCTTTGAGAAACTCTGTCAAATTATTTAATTCTCTGGGGGAAGTTCAAAAATAATTTCTGATACAACAAATTTGCAAAATAAAGTCAATACAGAGTGTTATTTATAGACTTTCCATATATTTGTTGGTATACTTATAAAAATTTATTTATTAATTAGAAAAAATTACATAGAATTTTAGTGTGTTGTTAATTTAAAAATGACATTTTAACAATTTTAAAATAATTGTTTAAATTTGTAAGATTTTCCCTCATAGTTTTACTCTTTGTGTCATTTTTACCAACGATTCCTGTAACTTGGGTCAATTACAAAAAACTATTTATAATATACTTTATTGCAAGATTAATGTTTAAAATAGGAAAATTATAGTATAGCAGACAAAAATGAAAATAATTAAGGCCTGAGTTTTGGCATTCTAACAACTGAGTATTTTCAATGGAGGAAACATAACAGTATACATGTCATTAACTCAGGATTACTCCATATCATTGGTCATGATCTAATAAGGAGAAATAACAGTAGCTAT
Source organism: Panthera uncia (assembly GCF_023721935.1). Lineage (NCBI taxonomy): Eukaryota > Metazoa > Chordata > Mammalia > Carnivora > Felidae > Panthera > Panthera uncia. Next base: position 97,512,256 of record NC_064810.1, on the reverse strand, counting down.
TGTTTTAAAAAGAATATCAGGAATATTGTCACAACATTTCCATTAAGATTTATGTTTTTGAAATAAGATTATCTTCAAATAATATTTTCTGCAGTGAAACCAAAAAAGGAAATTTCTTATATTTTGTTTTCATAAAAGATGATTTTGCTTGTAAGTGAACATTTTGAAAAAAATCTATTACTCCAACTCTGATATATTTTTTCAAAATAAATTACTTTAAAATATATGAAAGACTTTAAAAAGGTCTCTGAATAATGATGGTAACAGTAGAAATTAAATAAACTTGATAGCTTTTATTTGTTTTATTCCTAACATATTTTATGATTCAACAGCATTGCAGTGTTTTCCTAATTTTTGCTACAAAAGGGAAGTAAAAGAACAGTTTATTGTGGCAATACTTCATACTGGCCTACTTCTGTAAATTGTCTTTAAGCTCTAGGGTAAAGAGAGGAACATTCATGTTTTTAAATTGGATACAAAAGCTGTTTCTATCCTGTAGTTGTTGTAGCATAAATTGTCAAATAGAAACTATTAGATATGTCTAAACATATTGCTGTTCAGCAAATTATAAACAATTCTTTTGGTGTTCTTTACCTGGGGTGAGCTTATTTAGATTTTTATTGAATATTTTAAAGATACAATATAAGTTATTAGACATTTCCAGTTTCCAATAACATGGTCCTTGAGGCATGTATGTAAACTTAATGCTGTTTCTTTAACCTATGAAGCCTTTCTAAAAAGATATTTCTAAAAAGATGGAATGTGATGTTCAGTGTTTCTAGAAAAAGGAAGGAAGGAAGGTAGGAAAGAAGGAAGGAAGAAAGAAAGGGAGAAAGAGAAAAAGAAAGGAAGAGAAGAAAGAAAGGAAGAGAGAAGAAAGAAAGAAAGAAAGAAAGAAAGAAAGAAAAGAAAGAGAATGAAGAAAGAAAGAGAAGAAAAAGAAAGAAAGCTGGAACAAGGAAGAAAAGGGTATAAGAACTAAGCAGTCATGAACAGTGATATTGAGGATAAGGCGAAATGTAGGCGGACACTTCACATTAATATAATTCTACTAACCTTCATAATTAAATACCTAGAGATCTGTTGTTATGCAGTGTGTATGAAGGAAGCCAAAATGTTAATTTTGATACATGTTCTTTCCACTCTTTCCACACTACATATAGAAATTCTTACTGCCTTCGTTATAATTCAGTTTTTGGATAAATATTTAGTGAAAGGGGACAAATACTCATGGTGTCCCTCTCTATATTATTATTTAAAGATTTACTTATTTTATATTTTATATTTAAGAAAAAATATTTTTATTTTTGAGATGCTTATTTTAATATTCATAATTGGGAGTTAAGGGGAGGGGAAATTGTAGGTGTTTACAAATCTTTGTCTCTGTATTTTCCTTTTGATACTGAAATTACAATGTTAAAAATGATGGCTTTTTTGTTTTATATTAGTCAATTCAGATTTAAGGAAAGAATAATCCAGGGGTTCTTGACATTATTTTCAGTATAATGATTAGCATCACACTTCCCTGTCTAGGTTCAAGTGTGCATTTCTGTGTAGTTATACTTACACAAAGTCATTGCATTTCATTCTCTGTGAATTAATTTCTCAATTTTTAATTGCAATTGTAAGATTATCCAGACTAATTTTAACATTGTGTATATTGCTTTATCTAGTCTAAATTGTCAGTATCACCTCTGATTTTAATTTTTCTTTGAGTTATGACCCACCTCGTGATTGGCAAACATAATTAGAATACTGTTGGTCTCATAATTTAATTTAGCATAACTAAACTTTCAATTCTGAGAAGAATGTTTACTCTATCTACCAGTAATCAAAATATGTCTGAGGAAAGAGTTTCTCCATATTGGTTTTTGCCCTGAACTATATACTCTGACCTCCCATAAGTTTTCCTTCTATTTCCTTTATTTCTTGGGGACTTGAGACATGCAGCCCTTTAAAGTCAATGGGAATGTTCTCTCTCATAGGATATTGGCAAGCAGCGATGGGGTAACTGCTGTAAGATTGCATTTATTATAGTATTAGCATTCATACTTCCATATTTATCTTGGCTGACCTCACATTCCAATGTAGATTTATTTGTTCTGATGATAGTTCAATATGAAGGATGAACAAAAAGAACATGCATCTTTTCATCATGAAATACTTATAATCGAATTCTAACTTAAATTTCTTAAATGTAATCAAGATTCTTTCTAGAGGAAATCACAAGCACTAAAGAACACATCCATGCATTTCTCATTAATAATAGTTTTGTCAAATAAAGAGAGGCAGGTCCGCTTGCAGTGGTCACAGACTATACCTTGAGAAAGTTCAACCTGTCCAAGTTCAAGTAGAAGTTAAGAAGGCAATTAAAAGCTCTAATGCCTAGATGGCTCTTTTAATCATACTGTACTGTGTCTGGAGATTTGATGGTTGTAGATTGCCTCTATTAAAGAACATCCAAGTTAGTGGTCTGAGTTTTATTCTTAGGTGATTGCAATGCAAAAGAAGTTCAGAAGTGCACTTTTTAAAGGCTTGTGCATGCAGGTAAAATATTTCTTTTTATTTCAACTGTATCAATTTTATTTTTGATTATGTTTGAATTTCTAATAGGTAAAGGGAATTTTCTTAGGTAAGGATCATGCCTTATGGATGACTGTGAATTCCCCTAACTTCTTGTTTTTAATACTTTGATAGTTAGCTGAAGAGCTACCACTTCTATGAAGTTTTTTTCGGAAGAGTAAGCCTATATTCGTGTCTCTCCCTCTCTCTCTCTCTTATTAAAATTATTTCTTGGGGCGCCTGGGTGGCTCAGTTGGTTAAGAGGCCGGCTTCGGCTCGGGTCATGATCTCGCGGTCCGTGAGTTCGAGCCCTGCGTCGGGCTCTGTGCTGACAGCTCAGAGCCTGGAGCCTGTTTCAGATTCTGTGTCTCTCTCTGACCCTCCCCTGTTCATACTCTGTCTCTCTCTGTCTCAAAAATAAATAAACGTTAAAAAAAATTATTTCTTTCAAGTAACCAAAATTTTAATTTTTCCTTCATTGGAACCAGACAGATAGCAAGACAAATTAAGTAGTCTTTTTTCTCCCTTTGAAAGTAGTTGTAGCATTTTGCATTTAGAGATTGTGAATTCATATGACTTCTTACACTGGCAAAGTAGGAAGAAGCTGAAGTGTTTTAAAATGTAGAATTTGTTATTGAGCCTTGGATCTAAAAGTATTTAAATGCAAAGCATTATCATCATCATCATTATTATTATTAATGCTAGCAAACAAACAACAATGAATTTCTGTAAAGTTAAATCTTCCCTCAGTGATTGTATTATTCAACTAGGATGACCATAACAAAATACCACAGACTGGGTGGCTTAAGCAACAGAAATTTATTTTCTCACAGTTCCCTGGAGCAGGAAGTCTAAGATCAGGAGGCCAGCAGGTTTGGTTTCTGGTGAGGTTTCTTTTCTTGTTTTGTAGAGAGCCACCTTCTTATTTGTTCATACGGGGAGAGAGAGAGAGAGAGAGAGAGAGAGAGAGGGATTGGTTGATTGATTTCTGGTATCTCTTCCTCTTTTTATGAAAAGGCTTCAGTCCTATCATATTAGGGCCCCATCCTTTTGCCCTCATTTAATTTTAATTATCTCCTTAAACCCTATAACTAAATGCACTTACATTGGATGATAGGGCTTCAACATATGAATTTTGAGGAGACAAAAGTCAGTTCATAATAGCCATCAGTTTGCCAACCATAAATTAATGAATAGGTTGTTGTCAAAAAGCTGTTCTAAACCAAGTTAATGTTGGACTAAATAGAATATCCCAATTCCAAAAAAAAAAAAAAAGTTCTGATTCATTAAATTTGTTTCCTTAAGTCAGATAACCTAGCAGGGTCAACAAGAACTCTTATAATTTCTGATATAATTGCATTAAGGAAATGGAGTCCAGTTGTTTTTATAACAAGCAATTGAGGGGAGCCCCATAAACAATCTCAGCCCTAGTAGCCTGGCCCTGCAGCATTATTACATCCAATGTTAGAACTGGCTCTGATCCTCTGGCTTATGGCAGGATGTTAGTAAGAGGACTTAGGCAGCCAAGGAAAAGCCTCTTGTTATTGCCTTTGTAATAAGACACACGCTTGTTGTACACAAAGGGGTAGGGATAGAGTCCTTTTTTCCCCTTGTCCATGGAAAATAAATCACTCTCCCTTTCTTTTTTTTAATGTTTTATTTTTATTTTTGAGAGAATGAGAGACAGAGAGAGAGAGAGAGACAGAGAGACAGAGAGTGAGCAGGGGAGGGGCAGAGAGAGGGAGACACAAAATCTGAAGCAGGCTCCAGGCTCTGAACTGTCAGCACAGAGCCCAAAGCGGGTCTTGAACTCATGAACCATGAGATCATGACCTGAGCCAAAGTCAGATACTTAATGGACTGAGTCACCTAGACACCCCTCCCTTTCTTTTAACCACCTGCTATTAAAGAGTGTTTAATGTAACAATATCACTGTTAAAAGGAAGAGAAATAAGTACTCTAAGTCACTTTAAGGTAACCCAGTATGTCATCTGCTACTGTGATCTGGAGACTGGGACAGAGGGAACAGGAGTGGATTTGGGATATGGAGCTCTGAGGCTTGGCTCTGCTGCTCACTGACTTTGGTATCTTAGTTTCACATCTGCAAAAGGAGAATATCAGGTACCAAGTTCATGACATTGTTTTGAGGATCAGACATAGTGTCCACAATACAGTAGCTTGCACATAAAAAAGGAAGTAAAGATCACTGTTATCCTTCCTTACTACCATCATTCTGTATCAGAGTATCATTTTGGATTGTATTCTAGAGTACACATTTCTCCAGGGGTATGGTTTAAATATGTTGCATTGTACAGTTGACCCTTGAATTACGTGGGAATTAGAGGCACTTGCCTGCCCCCCACCCACATAGTTGAAAATCCACACATAACTTTTGACTCCCCCAAATCTGGTAATAGCCTACTGTTGATCAGCCTTACTAATAACATAAGTGGTCAATTAACACACACTGTGTATGTTACATGTATTGTATCCTGTACTTTTACTGTACTCTTTTAATAAAGTAAGCTAGAGGAAAAAGTTATTAAGAGAATCATAAGCTTGAAAAAATACACTTACAGTATTCTACTATATCTAAAAATATTTGCGTGGAAGTGGACCTGCATAGCTGAAACCCATGTAGGTCAAGAGCAACTGTACTATATATACATACAGAAGCAAACAAACATAGCAGCACATGCTTTATTGTTATATTTTAGGCAAAATTATTGCTCATTTTTTTATCCAATATTTCAGGCCCAAATAATAGTTGCTGAAAGGGTTCTGAGGGAGTGATTAGAAGACAGTCTATTGCAATATTTGGTTTAAAAGGAATCCAAAAGTAATAGCACAGCATAAAATATGAATCACTGTTGAATCTGTCCTATCAATGGAAAATACTTTTTATTTCAGGATCTAGTTTCAGACACCAACTCTATCATTGGAGTTGGTGTGGTCACTGGGTGAAAATCATGCCTCAAAATGTTCATATGCTAATTTACTCTGGAGGTAATACGGAAGAATACATATCCAAATCTGTAAATTAATCCTTCTTAAATGTTTATAGGTTTCTCAGTTTTTTCCCTCTAAATCCTTGCCTATCATTTGACATAACATGAAGAAATAACACAAATTGGCTGATGGTTTTAAGTGCTGCATTACTAGCCAAAAGTTTGGGCTATATTAAGAGCTTCTCCTGTACAGATTATAATACACTCATTTTCAGGCAGGTAGGCAATTTGAAGAGCTTTGCTGAATCTGAAAATTGTTATATAATCAGTTACATGCCTTTGCGTATTTTTTATTCCATTTCAGTAAGCCCAAAGCAATTGTTAGAAGCAGGTAACCCTGACGAGGAATGTGAAGATGAGTGGAGTATTCTTGGTTACTTACCAACAATCACTTTCTTCTCTCTCTGCCTAGTTATACCATTCCCCCTTGTCCAATATTTTATCTCCTACAGTCTCAGTCCTGAGATCAGTGTTTGGAAGCTGACCAGGTTCTAATCTTCTAGACCTCACTCTGTGCTCTGTATATTAACATAGTGTTTAAAGGCATGAACTTTGGACTGAGACAAATTGGATTTAAATTCCAATGTTAATGCTTACTAGTTATGGGAAAGTGTCAGTTTTTCTATCTATAAAATAAGTGTATTACTGTTATGTCAGAAGAGTTTAATGTACTTATTTACCAACAGACCTTAAAATAGTATCTGAAAAGGGAAAATGCTCAAAAAAATATTGACCCTGTAGAAGTTTGTCAGGAATAGTGGCATGAGGAGCCCTGCAAATCCTCTCCCCATAGAAATAACCATCACTGGTGAATATTAGAAAAATAGCAATGATTTAGAGTCTCTGGAAATTGTCTGAAAAGCATAAAGAAAATGAGGAAACATTTAAAAAATGTATAAATCATCATAAGAGCAGTGAGAGTCTGTGGCAACCTCCTTTCTCTCACCCCTGAGCTCAGCATGATGGGGGCTCTACCCCAGGTAGATGCAGCCTAAAACACAGAGCTTCATCTTCTCTCAGCTCTCACTTGAGTGCTTCAGTGTCTCCTGTCTTCCATGTTGCAGTTTTACTCAAGACAAGAAAGGCTCAGAGGTCTGGAACTGTCTTCATCTACTCATCCCCACTCTTAGGGAAGAAGTTCTATTCAGGTAAGGCAGGCTAATAATGTGAGGGCCCCCAATCACCTTTACCCAAGCTCATGCATGGAGCAGAGATTTTTAAGTCAAGGGAGGCTGGGAAGACCAGAGTCTACCACTCCCACAGCTCTGCTTTTTTTTTTTTAATTTTTTTTTAACGTTTATTTATTTTTGAGACAGAGAGAGACAGAGCATGAACGGGGGAGGGGCAGAGAGAGAGGGAGACACAGAATCGGAAGCAGGCCCCAGGCTCCGAGCCATCAGCCCAGTGCCCGATGCGGGGCTCGAACTCACGGACCGTGAGATAGTGTCCTGAGCCGAAGTCGCCGAAGTCAGACGCCCAACCGAATGAGCCACCCAGGCGCCCCCCACAGCTCTGCTTTTAAAGCAGGGATCACTTTGAGAAAAGCAAGCCACTGTCCACACTCACCACTAGGATAGTGGCTCAGAGATTCTACTCGGAATCATGAAAGCATGTGTCTGCGTGAAAATTTCATACACAAATATTTATAGCATCATCATTCATAATAGTCCATAAGTGGAAACACCCAAAAGTCTATCAACAGATAAAAGGATAAACAAGGAATGTGGTATACCCATATAATGGAATGTTTTCAGGCATAAAAATCATTGAAGTATTGATACATGGAGGGGAGATGGGAGGGGTGATGAAAATGTTCTAAACTTAGACTGTAGTGATGGGTGCACATTGTGAATATCCTACAACAAAACATTACTTCAAAGGCATGCATTTTACAGTATGTGCATTATACCTCAGTGAAGATTTTTAAAAATGGTGGCCCTCTCCCCCAATAATAAACTTGATTTTGACTTATTTTTTTGAAGTCTTTGATAACCTTTGTCAATAAGTCAAATCAATCAGGTCTCAATATAATTAAGAAGCTCTTCTTGTCACAATGAGAGATATAAAATAATGCAGGAGACCATACCATTTTACTCAATAATTCCAATGAAAATAGGAGGGGGACTATCTCAAGAAGTAAGAAGAAAACAATGCTTTGAAGAAAATGTATATCAATTTTGCTCCTAATAAAATTACTGATATGGTAAAAAATTCAACACCAAAGTTTAGGTGAAAATGGATAAGATAATCCATAGATCTAAATATACAGAGGCACTGGGACATCTGGGTGGCTCAGTTGGTTAAGCTTCAAACTCTTGGTTTCAGCTCATGTCATGATCTCACAGTTGTGAGATCCATGCTCAGCATGGAACCTGCTTAAGGTTCCCTCTCTCCCTCTTTCTGCCCCTTGCCCATTCCCATGCTCCCTTGCTCTCTCTTTCCCTCTCTCTCTCAAAAAAAAAAAAAAAAGATTCTTTCTCCCTCTGCCCCTCTTCTCATGCCCATGATCTCTCTCTCACTCTCTAAAACAAAAATAAATAAATAAGAAAGAAAGAAACAGAAACATTAAAAAGCAGAAGATACATAAAAATATTAACTATTTTCAGTTTTTGTTGGAATTATATGCAATCATTTTATTCTTTTTTTTTATTTGTATTTCTACAATTACATATTTTTTATTTTACTTGCTATTTATTTATTTTTTTAATATGAAATTTATTGTCAAATTGGTTTCCATACAACACCCAGTGCTCATCCCAAAAGGTGCCCTCCTCAATGCCCATCACCCACCCTCCCCTGCCTCCAACCCCCCATCAACCCTCAGTTTGTTCTCAGTTTTTAAGAGCCTTATCATTTGACTCTCTCTGTCTCTAACTTTATTTTTTCCTTCCCCTCCCCCATGGTCTTCTGTTAAGTTTCTCAGGATCCACATAAGAGTGAAAACATATGGTATCTGTCTTTCTCTGTGTGACTTATTTCACTTAGCATAACACTCTCCAGTTCCATCCATGTTGCTACAAAAGGCCATATTTCATTCTTTCTCATTGCCAAGTAGTATTCCATTGTGTGTATAAACCACAATTTCTTTATCCATTTATCAGTTGATGGACATTTAGGCTCTTTCCATATATAATTACATATTTTTAAAGTCAGAAGCGCTAGACAGTCCGGAAGATGGCAGCGTAGGAGGACGCTAGGCTCACCGCGCATCCTGCTGATCACTTAGATTCCACCTACACCTGCCTAAAGAACCCAGAAAACCGCCAGAGGATTAGCAGAACGGAGTCTCCGGAGCCAAGCGCAGACGAGAGGCCCACGGAAGAGGGTAGGAAGGGCTGCGAGGCGGTGCGCGCTCCACGGACTGGCGGGAGGGAGCCGGGGCGGAGGGGCGGCTCGCCGGCCAAGCGGAGCCCCCGAGTCTGGCTGGCAAAAGAGGAGGGGCCGGACGGACTGTGTTCCGACAGCAAGCGCGACTTAGCGTCTGGGAGGTCATAAGTTAAAAGCTCTGCTCAGAAAGCGGGAAGGCTGGAGGACAAAGGGAGGGAGAGCTGCTGAGCCCCCGGACGGCAGAGCTCAGCTTGGCGGGGAACAAAGGCGCTCGTCAGCGCCATCTCCCCCGCCCATCCCCCAGCCAAAATCCCAAAGGGAACCAGTTCCTGCCAGGGAACTTGCTCGCTCCGCGCAAACACCCAACTCTGTGCTTCTGCGGAGCCAAACCTCCGGCAGCGGATCTGACTCCCTCCCGCTGCCACAGGGCCCCTCCTGAAATGGATCATCTAAGGAGAAGCGAGCTAAGCCTGCCCCTCCACCCCCCGTGCACCTTGCCTACCCACCCCAGCTAATACGCCAGATCCCCAGCACCACAAGCCTGGCAGTGTGCAAGTAGCCCAGACGGGCCACGCCACCCCACAGTGAATCCCGCCCCTAGGAGAGGGGAAGAGAAGGCACACACCAGTCTGACTGTGGCCCCAGCAGTGGGCTGGGGGCAGACATCGGGTCGGACTGCGGCCCCGCCCACTAACTCCAGTTATACACCACAGCACAGGGGAAGTGCACTGCAGGTCCTCACCACGCCAGGGACTCTCCAAAATGACCAAACGGAAGAATTCCCCTCAGAAGAATCTCCAGGAAATAACAACAGCTAATGAACTGATCAAAAAGGATTTAAATAATATAACAGAAAGTGAATTTAGAATCATAGTCATAAAATTAATTGCTGGGCTTGAAAACAGTATACAGGGCAGCAGAGAATCTCTTGCCACAGAGATCAAGGGACTAAGGACGAGTCACGAGGAGCTGAAAAACGCTTTAAACGAAATGCAAAACAAAATGGAATCCACGACAGCTCAGCTTGAAGAGGCAGAGGAGAGAATAGGTGAACTAGAAGATAAAGTTATGGAGAAAGAGGAAGCTGAAAGAAAGAGAGATAAAAAAATCCAGGAGTATGAGGGGAAAATTAGAGAACTAAGTGATACACTAAAAAGAAATAATATACGCATAATTGGTATCCCAGAGGAGGAAGAGAGAGGGAAAGGTGCTGAAGGGGTACTTGAAGAAATTATAGCTGAGAACTTCCCTGAACTGGGGAAGGAAAAAGGCATTGAAATCCAAGAGGCACAGAGAACTCCCTTCAGACGTAACTTGAATCGATCTTCTGCACGACATATCATAGTGAAACTGGCAAAATACAAGGATAAAGAGAAAATTCTGAAAGCAGCAAGGGATAAACGTGCCCTCACTTATAAAGGGAGACCTATAAGACTCGTGACTGATCTCTCCTTTGAAACTTGGCAGGCCAGAAAGGCTTGGCACGATATCTACAGTGTGCTAAACAGAAAAAATATGCAGCCGAGAATCCTTTATCCAGCAAGTCTGTCATTTAGAATAGAAGGAGAGATAAAGGTCTTCCCAAACAAACAAAAACTGAAGGAATTTGTCACCACGAAACCAGCCCTACAAGAGATCCTAAGGGGGATCCTGTGAGACAAAGTACCAGAGACATCACTACAAGCATGAAACCTACAGACATCACAATGACTATAAACCCATATCTTTCTATAATAACACTGAATGTAAATGGATTAAATGCGCCAACTAAAAGACATAGGGTATCAGAATGGATAAAAAAACAAGACCCATCTATTTGCTGTCTACAAGAGACTCATTTTAGATCTGAGGACACCTTTAGATTGAGAGTGAGGGGATGGAGAACTATTTATCATGCTACTGGAAGCCAAAAGAAAGCTGGAGTAGCCATACTTATATCAGACAAACTAGACTTTAAATTAAAGGCTGTAACAAGAGATGAAGAAGGGCATTATATAATAATCACAGGGTCTATCCATCAGGAAGAGCTAACAATTATAAATGTCTATGTGCCGAATACCGGAGCCCCCAGATATATAAAACAATTACTCATAAACATAAGCAACCTTATTGATAAGAATGTGGTAATTGCAGGGGACTTTAACACCCCACTTACAGAAATGGATAGATCATCTAGACACACGGTCAATAAAGAAACAAGGGCCCTGAATGATACATTGGATCAGATGGACTTGACAGATATATTTAGAACTCTGCATCCCAAAGCAACAGAATATACTTTCTTCTCGAGTGCACATGGAACATTCTCCAAGATAGATCATATACTGGGTCACAAAACAGCCCTTCATAAGTGTACAAGAATTGAAATTATACCATGCATACTTTCAGACCACAATGCTATGAAGCTTGAAATCAACCACAGGAAAAAGTCTGGAAAACCTCCAAAAGCATGGAGGTTAAAGAACACCCTACTAACGAATGAGTGGGTCAACCAGGCAATTAGCGAAGAAATTAAAATATACATGGAAACAAACGAAAATGAAAATACAACAATCCAAACGCTTTGGGATGCAGCGAAGGCAGTCCTGAGAGGAAAATACATTGCAATCCAGGCCTATCTCAAGAAACAAGAAAAATCCCAAATACAAAATCTAACAGCACACCTAAAGGAAATAGAAGCAGAACAGCAAAGGCAGCCTAAACCCAGCAGAAGAAGAGAAATAATAAAGATCAGAGCAGAAATAAACAATATAGAATCTAAAAAAAACTGTAGAGCAGATCAACGAAACCAAGAGTTGGTTTTTTGAAAAAATAAACAAAATTGACAAACCTCTAGCCAGGCTTCTCAAAAAGAAAAGGGAGATGACCCAAATAGATAAAATCATGAATGAAAATGGAATTATTACAACCAATCCCTCAGAGATACAAACAATTATCAGGGAATACTATGAAAAATTATATGCCAACAAATTGGACAACCTGGAAGAAATAGACAAATTCCTAAACACCCACACTCTTCCAAAACTCAATCAGGAGGAAATAGAAAGCTTGAACAGACCCACAACCAGCGAAGAAATTGAATCGGTTATCAAAAATCTCCCAACAAATAAGAGTCCAGGACCAGATGGTTTCCCAGGGGAGTTCTACCAGACATTTAAAGCAGAGATAATACCTATCCTTCTCAAGCTATTCCAAGAAATAGAAAGGGAAGGAAAACTTCCAGACTCATTCTATGAAGCCAGTATTACTTTGATTCCTAAACCAGACAGAGACCCAGTAAAAAAAGAGAACTACAGGCCAATATCCCTGATGAATATGGATGCAAAAATTCTCAATAAGATACTAGCAAATCGAATTCAACAGCATATAAAAAGAATTATTCACCATGATCAAGTGGGATTCATTCCTGGGATGCAGGGCTGGTTCAACATTCACAAATCAATCAACGTGATACATCACATTAATAAAAGAAAAGATAAAAACCATATGATCCTATCAATCGATGCAGAAAAAGCATTTGACAAAATTCAGCATGCTTTCTTAATAAAAACCCTCGAGAAAGTCGGGATAGAAGGAACATACTTAAAGATCATAAAAGCCATTTATGAAAAGCCCACATCTGACATCATCCTCAATGGGGAAAAACTGAGAGCTTTTTCCCTGAGATCAGGAACATGACAGGGATGTCCACTCTCACCACCGTTGTTTAACATAGTGTTGGAAAGTCTAGCATCAGCAATCAGACAACAAAAGGAAATCAAAGGCATCAAAATTGGCAAAGAAGAAGTTAGGCTTTCACTTTTTGCAGATAACATGATATTATACATGGAAAATCCAATAGACTCCACCAAAAGTCTGCAAGAACTGATACATGAACTCAGCAAAGTCGCAGGATACAAAATTAATGTGCAGAAATCAGTTGCAGTCTTATACACTAATAATGAAGCAACAGAAAGACAAATAAAGAAACCGATCCCATTCACAATTGCACCAAGAAGCATAAAATACCTAGGAATAAATCTAACCAAAGATGTACAAGATCTGTATGCTGAAAACTATAGAAAGCTTATGAAGGAAATTGAAGAAGATATAAAGAAATGGAAAAACATTTCGTGCTCATGGGTTGGAAGAATAAATATTGTTAAAATGTCAATACTACCCAAGGCTATCTATACATTCAATGCAATCCCAATCAAAATTGCACCAGCATTCTTCTTGAAGCTAGAACAAGCAATCCTAAAATTCATATGGAACCACAAAGGCCCCGAATAGCCAAGGTAATTTTGACAAAGAAGACCAAAGCAGGAGGCATCACAATCCCAGACTTTAGCCTCTACTACAAAGCTGTCATCATCAAGACAGCATGGTATTGGCATAAAAACAGACACATAGACCAATGGAATAGAATAGAAACCCCAGAACTAGACCCACAAACGTATGGCCAACTCATCTTTGACAAAGCAGGAAAGAACATCCAATGGAAAAAAGACAGTCTCTTTAACAAATGGTGCTGGGAGAACTGGACAGCAACATGCAGAAGGTTGAAACTAGACCACTTTCTCACACCATTCACAAAAATAAACTCAAAATGGATAAAGGACCTGAATGTGAGACAGGAAACCATCAAAACCTTAGAGGAGAAAGCAGGAAAAGACCTCTCTGACCTCAGCCGTAGCAATCTCTTACTCAGCACATCCCCAAAGGCAAGGGAATTAAAAGCAAAAGTGAATTACTGGGACCTTATGAAGATAAAAATCTTCTGCACAGCAAAGGAAACAACCAACAAAACTAAAAGGCAACCAACGGAATGGGAAAAGATATTTGCAAATGACACATTGGACAAAGGGCTAGTATCCAAAATCTATAAAGAGCTCATCAAACTCCACACCCGAAAAACAAATAACCCAGTGAAGAAATGGGCAGAAAACATGAATAGACACTTCTCTAAAGAAGACATCCGGATGGCCAACAGGCACATGAAAAGATGTTCAACGTCGCTCCTCATCAGGGAAATACAAATCAAAACCACACTCAGATACCACCTCACGCCAGTCAGAGTGGCCAAAATGAAGAAATCAGGGGACTATAGATGCTGGAGAGAATGTGGAGAAACAGGAACCCTCTTGCACTGTTGGTGGGAATGCAAATTGGTGCAGCCGCTCTGGAAAGCGGTGTGGAGGTTCCTCAGAAAATTAAAAATAGACCTACCCTATGACCCAGCAATAGCACTGCTAGGAATTTATCCAAGGGATACAGGAGTACTGATGCATAGGGGCACCTGTACCCCAATGTTTATAGCGGCACTCTCAACAATAGCCAAATTATGGAAAGAGCCTAAATGTCCATCAACTGATGAATGGATAAAGAAATTGTGGTTTATATACACAATGGAATACTACGTGGCAATGAGAAAAAATGAAATATGGCCTTTGTAGCAACATGGATGGAACTGGAGAGTGTTATGCTAAGTGAAATAAGCCATACAGAGAAAGACAGATACCATATGGTTTCACTCTTATGTGGATCCTGAGAAACGTAACAGAAACCCATGGGGGAGGGGAAGGAAAAAAAAAAAAAAAAAGAGGTTAGAGTGGGAGAGAGCCAAAGCATAAGAGACTATTAAAAACTGAGAACAAACTGAGGGTTGATGGGGGGTGGGAGGGAGGGGAGGGTGGGTGATGGGTATTGAGGAGGGCACCTTTTGGGATGAGCACTGGGTGTTGTATGGAAACCAATTTGACAGTAAATTTCATATATTAAAAAATAAAAAAAGAAAATAAAAATTAAAAAAAAATGAAGTCAGAAGCAATATTACCCTTTTAAAAATTACAGAAATATGTAAGTTTTCAAAGAATAAAATAATTACAAAAAGTTCTCATAACTTACCCCTATGCAAAATATGATGCTAGGTTATGTAAAGAATTTCAAGATATATAAAACTCAGGCTGGCCTTCTAAGAGTTTACCATTCAGTAAAGGAGATGAGTTCTATACATAAATCCCCCACAATCTTTAAACCTAGCATATGACTGATTTATGTGTGCAACAGAAGCCATAAGTGCTAGGACAAATTCTGGCGGAGTATCCTTTCTGTTAAGGATTCTTCATGGAAAAGGTGATTTACATTGTGCCTTAAAAATTAAATATGCTACTTAGAAGTTGTGTTATGGTAAAGGTCATTCTTACCTAAGAAAATGGTGTGAACAAATATTCTGAAATTGAAATTAATAACAAATGAACAAAGAAGATAAAAATGGAGAGGAAAACAAAACAAAACAAAAAACAAACTCTTAGCTATAGAGAACAAACTGGTAGTTACCAGAGGGGAGGTGAGTGGGGTGATGGGTGAAACAGATGATAGAGATTAAAGAGTGCACTTGTGATGAGCACTGGGTGATGTATGAAAGTGTTGAATCACTATATTGCACACCTGAAACTGCCACATTGCATGTTAACTAACCAGAATTTAAATAAAAACTTAAAAAAAAGAAAAAAATAACTGAGGCCGCAGAATACAAAGCATGAGGGAGAAGTGACAGAGATAATAAAAGAAAATGATGTAGAGCATGGAACATGGAAATAAGAAGACATTTTTTGAATTTATCATGGACCTGTTATGATGGGTAGCAAATAAATCAGCAGGGAGAATTTGGGAGATTATTTTTGGGAGGAAGATGAGAAGAGTAAAGGATTTGCAGAATGTATGCAAGGATAGTGACTGAAGTTGGAGTTTACGTAGGATAAAAGAAAGGATTTATTTAGGCTTGGCTTATCAGGGTTTCGGAGTATAGTTTGTAGCCAGTGAGACATAATCAAAGTTTTAGAAAAAATCAAGTAACATGCATACTGTACTTTTCTTATTTCATCCTTTCTATTGTAAGCTTTTGGGGGACAGAGACCATGGCACTCTATAAAAATTTGTTGAATAAATGGATAAATTAAAGAAAGAAGGGAATATGTAATACATGATATAGTTTTAAATTTTTGACTACAAAATTGATGTTAAATAAAAAATAGTGGAGGACCACCAGAACTTAGGAGCCCATAATTAACTCAGGGTATTTGAGAAGTGATTTCTGCTAGTGCTTAAATACGAGGCAAGAGGTTCACATATTTTAGTGATCATCAGATTTACATTACCAAACCCCAGATTGCTGTGCCTCACTACCAAATTTTATAATTAGGTAAGTCTTGGTGCCATGACTTCATTTCTATTAAATTCCCAGATAATACCAATAATGCTAAGCTAGGAACATACTTTGTGAAACACTAAATTAGGATTCTTTTCTCTAACATCTTAATCTAGTTGTTTCCAGTAGATAATTTTAACAACTAGAAGTATAAAATTTCCTGTATTTATTTCATGAAAACAAATAAACTCAGAGATGAATGAATATTTTCATGTAGTACAGAGTGGTATAATACAGTAAAAAGAGCACAGCTCTAGTAGAACTAACTTTGGCTTCTGGTTTCATATCATATTTGCTCTCGGCCTTGAACATGTCACAGCCCTGAGTGGATGGCACATAGTAGTACTCAGTTAATGGTAACACTATAAAAGAGTGATTAAAGCAAGAGCTGGGGAATCAAACAGTTCTCTGTTCATGTATCACTCCTTACATGTTCTAGCATATGACCTTGGAAAAAATCATTTTTTCTGAACTTTAGCCTTCACACTTATAAAAATGTTTAACTTTCTGTGTTACTGTAAGGATTACAAGAAATAATACAACAAAGAGCTTGAAACATTGCCAAACACATAAGTATTCAATAAATACTGGTTAGAATTATTTTTGTTTTTTACTCTTTCAAACTTTCTCTTTCAAAAGAAAAAAAATTCTTACATGTAAAAATTTCTCATACTCACTAAGCTTTAATTAAGGAATATGCACTGTTTCCCCCCCACCCTTCCTTTCAAGCCCCTTGTTAATTGTGAACTGGCTATAACTACCCTTTCAGAATGCAATTTCTACCCTTTATATGGTTCCCCATATTTTTGGACCAACAAAAATGGCTCATATGTTTCAACATGTATTTATATAAACAGGGGTATTTTGAGTTCAGCAGAACAGTTTGAAATTACATGAATTTGGATATATAATGTGGAAATAAATGAAGACCAACCAGGTAAGAACAAGTGAAGGATAATTCCTCACAGCTTGCTGTGATAGGGGAGTCAGCCACCATCCCTTTGGCAGACTCAAAACCAGGCAGAGGAGTGGGAAAGCTTTATAATAGAAAATGGGCAGGCTGATGTATGCCCTGATTGGAGGTTGTTGGTGTGGAGAAGCCAAAGGTGGACTAACTAGAAGTGGGTCATCATATGTGATTGGTTAGGAGTGTGTATTTGTCTTTCCCTGGTTGTCCTAAGTTTAAACTGGGATCAGAAATTAAGGAAGCTGTCAGTTATTGTCAACTTCTGGTCATTTGTGGTCAATTATTATGAGGGCTATTGTTTGGCTTTCTAGGTCCCTTGCTAGACATAGCAGCCTGACGTTCTAAAAGTCAGACTTACAGAAAACAGACCCAGCTTCTTGAGTTGGTTGCTATAAAAAATAGCTTGGGTTTCCTGGACTGGTTGCTGTAGATTGGGGATTGGGGGATCAGAGTTTTATTTTTATATATGATCTGGCCGTTGTCTATTTGTATATTCTGTATCTCAATAAAAATGTGTTATTTAATAATAAACTCTTCATGTTTTAAGAAATGCCTAGACTGACATTTTCACATTTGTAAAGATGGTGTTAGAAAAGCGAACAGTCAAAAACAAACCAAAACAAAACATGGACTCCTTAAAGCTTGTAGTGAAGGCAATTTGGTGTAATTTTTAAAAAAGCAAGTTGGTGTTTGTGGTAATTTTTTTATCTTTTTTCCTCTGTGATGGATGTAAAGACAAATTGTACCTGGGGATAGTATAATACAATGTCCAATTATAAAGCATGAATAAAACTGGTTAACAATGTTAAAGCAAACCTTGCAACTATATACAAAAAGGTTTTAAAAAAATTCTCCCAAGGGGCGCCTGGGTGGCTCAGTCGGTTAAGCGTCCAACTTCAGTTCAGGTCACGATCTCGCGGTCCGTGAGTTCGAGCCTCGCGTCAGGCTCTGGGCTGACAGCTCAGAGCCTGGAGCCTGCTTCCGATTCTGTGTCTCCCTCTGTCTCTGCCCCACCCCCTTTCATGCTCTATCTCTCTCTGTCTCAAAAATAAATAAACGTTAAAAAAAATTAAAAAAAAATAAATAAAAAATATTCTCCCATTTAGGATATTATTTTAAAAATTTGTAGCTAATTAGTTCATTTCCACCCTTTATATTGTGAGCCATGATGATAAGGTGGTATTATTTCAGTGGACATTAGTAGCAGTGACAAATTTGGTTCATTTTTTTTCCCCTGAAATCTGCAGGAAAACCAGTGATTGATTTTGCTTTTAGAATTAATCTGTTAAAGGTATATTTATACCTAAATTTAACTTGCAAAATTATTTTGAGGTACTAACGCCAAATTTTCTAAATGACTGTGTTTTTTCTTTTTACTAACATTTTATAATTTTAAATGTGATCTTTCATTTATTTGATATCCTATTGAGGAAACCAGGAAATAAAATGAATTCCTAATATTTTTTCATTTTAGAGCCAGACTGCCAAGGTTGGAATTTTGGTTCCAACTCTTACCAACTAGACGGGTTGTTTAATATCCCCATGCTGTAATGTCCTTGTAAATAACATAAGCATAATAGTAATATCTTCTTCATGCTATTATTTGAAGGTTTAATTACTTAATGTATGCAAAAAACTTAGAAAAATACCAGGTACAAAGTAAGTGCTGCAAAATTTCCGCTATTTTTCTTAGTATTATCGATGGTACTAAGAAAGAGGAATTCAATGAATAATTATAATAAATGCCTGGAATTTTATTTTAAGCACAAACTGTTTCCTTGTGCTTTAACTACAAGCAATGCTTAGACTAAAAACAAATCCCAGGCAATGCTTTCAACAGAAGAATGCTTTTAGCAAGTTAGTGAGTTCTAGTGTGCTGTTTTTATTGTTGTGTTAACTTCTGTTTTTATCCTATTTATCAATTTGAGGAAAAATAAGACTTAGAGATAACCAGTGTTACATGATAAATGTAAGACTTTACTGAGTGTTCAGTGGAAAATTTGGATCAGCTCAGGATTAAGAGTATCAAACATGGAACAAGTAAACTGAGAAATTCATCATGGCAGCATAGAAAAAACATTGGATTGGAATTTAAATACCCAGTTTCAAATCTTGCTTATCACAGCTATGGTACATTATGTTACATTTACTTAATTTTATCATCTTTAGTTGTCTGGTGATAGAAGTAATAAAACATATTTCATAAATATTTTGAATATGCAGCGAGTTCATTCCTGAAAAAATAATGTCTAAAAGTTGTGTTTTTATGGAAAAGTGATCACTAGGTATTTTTTTACTTAGTGACAAGAACTATATCTCCAGGAGAAATTTTCTCATGGGCAGCCCTACAAAAGAATAACTTTAATCCTCTAAAACTGACTGAAAACAACTTAAAGACTAACTCATTTTTCTAATGACACTAGGATAATCACACAAGTAAAAACCAGAATAATGATACATCTTGGCCAAATGCAGTAGAGTTTAGATGAAACTGAAAAATTATAAGAGCATTGCATGCATATATGTGTCACCTTTGCAGACTTCTCAAGAAAGTAAAGGAAATGGAAAAACCTTTTGGCAATTTTATTTATTTATTTATTTATTTATTTATTTATTTATTTATTTATTTATTTGAGAGCCAGAGCACGAGAGGGGGGAGAAGGGCAGAGGGAGAGAGAAGGAATTTCAAGCAAGCTCAATCTTCTGTGCAGAGCCCCATATAGGGCTTGACCCCATGAACTGTGAAATCATGACCTGCACCAAAATCAAAAGTCAGCCATTCACCAAGTGAGCCATCCAGGCACCCCTGCAATTATTTACTTTGAATTACTATGTTCAAGACTCTGGTGAGAGGCATAGCACCAAAAAGACACTAACTGTAACCAGCAAGGAGATGCGACTTTTCAGTTTCTATTACCTAACAATCTCAGTTTGAGAAATAGTTGTGAAATGAGACAGGGTAGAGGAAAAGGGAAATGTGACTTCTGACTTCGTAATTGCTGACCAGAGCAGGGGGATCAGAGATTTAAAATAGTAAATGGTAGAGCATCAAATGGAACATCATTAAAAGTACCTCGTAGAGAACTGAACAGGGAAGAAGGCTGAAAACCAAGGGCAGATGTATGAGCAAGACAAAATTGGTGAGCAAGTATTTTAAACAATTGTCCTCAATTGCTCCTTGTTGTGAATCCTGCCCTTTGCCCTCTCCACAACATGCTTCAGCAAATTGCTGAACCACCTAGAACTGATCTCATTCAAAAGTTAACACAGCAGTATAGTAGTGAGGATTCTCCCCAGAAATAGAACCAATAGGATGCAAATATAAAGAGATTTATCTTAAGGAGTTGGCTTAGTCAATTGTGGAGACTTGGTGAATCCAAAATCTGATGGAGTTGGCCAGCAGGCTGTAGACTCTGGGATGAATTGTGGTTCAAAGGCCAAAGGCAGTCAGGTGGCAGAACTTCTTGCTTAGGGGGCATCAATCTTTGTTCTAGTTAGGCCTTCAACTGATTGGATACGGTCCGCCCACATTATGGAGGACTTTGGCTTTACTCAAAGTTCAATTTAAATGTTAATCTCATACAAAAAAACACCTTCACAGAAATGCCCAGTATAATGTTTGACCAGGTATCTCAGCACTCTGGCCCAGTCAAGTTGTTACATATTAATCACAGGCAATAAGGAAGTGGTCTGGTTCTTAAACCAAATACTAAAATTTAAAAAGTAGTATCAAATACCGAAAAAATAAAAAATTAAAATGTTCCTCTATAATAGAGAAGTTTTTCAATGGAAAAGAAGAGCAAATATATAATTGTCTATGTTTTTATAAAATCATGTGAGTATGGACATCATGCTTCCGTTCTGACATTCCATTGGCTGTCCGGTTCACTCAGAGGAAAAAAGAAAACTTTTGGAACTACTTATAAAGCCTCACATCTTTTCCGTCCTTATTAATTCTCTGACCCCATCCCCTTGATCACAGCTCTAGCCACATTGGTATCTGATATTCCCTGATATTCCACTATGCCTTCCCTTTGAGACCTTACACTACATGTTCCTTCTGCCTTTCCTTTTTTCTTTCTTTCTTTCTTTCTTTCTTTCTTTCTTTCTTTCTTTCTTTCCTTCCTTCTTTCTTTCTCTTTCTTTCTTTCTCTTTCTTTCTTTCTTTCTTTCTTTCTTTCTTTCTTTCTTTCACTTACTTATTTATTTTGAGGGAGAGAGAGAAGCAGACAGAGAATCCCAAGCAGGCTTCACACTGTCAATACGGAGCCTGATGTGAGGCTTGAACTCACAAACTGTGAGATCATGAGCTGAAGTCAGACATTTAACCTACTGGGGCACCCAGATGCCCCTACCTTCTGCCTTTTCTGACATGGTTGCATGACAACCTCCTTCAGTTTCTCCCTGTTTTTGCTCAATGTCGCTGTCTCAAGGTGACCAACTCTTCCCTCCTATTTAATGCTGCAAACTTCCCTCACACCACCTTCCACATTCTCCTTCCTTTCCTTGCTATATTTCTTTTTTTTTCCCCTTAGCGATCATCATATTCAAACATTCTATATTATGTATTTATTATGTTTTTGTCCTCATCCCTCCAACTCCTTAAGTAGAATTTACACTGTGCAAGGACATTTGTATATTTGGTTTATTGATGTATTTCAAGCACAAATAATAGCATCATAGCAGATGCATAAAAGATTTGTTAAATGAATAGATGGATGAATGAATGAAACAATAATTTGATGAAGAAGGATATATAAACTCCAGTGTTTCTCTTCTAGAAAAAAAGTAAGATTGATGTGCCTGGGTGACTCAGTCATTTAAGCATCTGACTTCGACTCAGGTCATGATCTCTCCGTTCAAGCCCCACGTCAGGCTCTGTGCTGACAGCTCAGCTTCAGATTCTGTGTCTCCCTCTCTCTCTCTCTGCCCCCCACCCCACTCATGCTCTGTCTCTGTCTCAAAAATAAATAAACATTAAGAAGATTTAAAAAATGAAACTATAAAAAAAGAAAAAAGTAAGATTCAAGAATATTGAAAAATGAGCCATAAAAATTAATAAAGGTATATAGATACAGATAAAATTAAAATAAATGTAAATTATCATGTGCTCAATATTATGCACAGAAACTTGAATGATCTGATGATGATTATTTTTTAGGAACACGTAGATTTCCAAATTTTATCTTAAAAAACAAAGGATATTTTTAATTCAAATGTCTGAAAATACTAAGAAATTACAAGGAATGATATTCCTCAAGTTCTGGGACAAGAAATTTTCATCAGTGAATTATTTCAATGAAGTATCATTCGAGGAATGAGATAATTCTGGTACAATTTAAAATGCCACAATACACAGTAGAGAAAAGTTCTCCATATTCATTTTTGATGCTAAGACTACTTCACATGACAAAAAAGTAGTAAAAAAAGCTCCTAACTTCATTAATGAATTTAAATGTAAAAAATTAAATATTGGAAAATAAACATCAAGAAATATATTAATGCATACCATAATCCAAAACTGTGATGTGGATTTTAAGAATGTAAGAAATACCAAGCTAGAAAATTAACTATTACAATTTGCCATTTTAAATATTAGCAAATAAAATTAATATTTCTTATAACTTTTGACATAATTGAAGTAAAATAATATAGGTAGCAGGTGTATAGTAAAATATATATAATTTCAGCCACATAATCAGCACTATCTTTAGTGTGAATTATTTAGAAAATTGACATTGCCTCAGAGTACTTGTACAAAAGGAAAGAGTTAGATTTATAAATATAAGATAGAAGGGAGACAAAAATAATTTATTGTGTTTCAAGATTGATTACTTAGAAAACAAAATAATAAACTGCAAAAGTACTAGAAACAGGCCATTTATCAAATTTACTAATTTTAAAACAAAATGGCAAAAAATGCTTTTGCTATATTTCAAAAATAACAAATAAAATGTCGAATATTTCTCATTAACAGTAATCATGGCAAAACCCTTAGGTGTATATTTAACAAAAATTATTTGTATTTCTAGAGCATGAACTAATATCTGAAATACAAAAATATTTGAATAAGTGGAAACTCATGCTACTTTTTCTTTCATATGAAGATTCCCTGTGATATAGTTTAATATTTAGCCAACATACATTTACACACAAATGACATTTCAGTGGCAATTATAGCCCCTTCCTTTAGGAGCCACTTTTAACAAATAATGCAAAATTCATGTGGAAAAATAATCATGCAAAGAATTATTTTGAAATATGTGTGAATAGTGTTTATAAAATTTTTGAAAAGTAGATCAAAGAGACAAAGTAATCTTTGTTTGTTTAAACACAATGGTACAGCAATTAACCTAGTTTGAAACTAACATATGAAGACATAAATATATTAATTAGATATAATGGGAAGATCAAAATAGACCCAAATATGTGTGATAATTCCATAGGTGCACAAAAAAACATCTCAAATAGTTTGGTAGAAAATTAAGTATTCATTATGACAACTGGCTAACAGTTTGTAGAAAATAACTTGGAACTCACTACTTGTATCAGAAGTAATCCCAGATGAATCAAATTTTTAAATGTCAAAATGAGCTGAGAAGGTTATTAGAAGAAAAAAAAATGTGGATTTTAAAATGATAAATTTGGAACAAAAACATCAATTTTAGATATGGCAGCATATCCAGGAAGACGATACATCTCACAAAAGATTCAGAGATTTGACTATATTTTGTTACATTCTATTAGATACAAAATTAAAGCACAGAAAAAAATATTAAAATTCAAAAAGTAATGACAAGGTAGAAAATTATTTTAGATCACATACAAAAGGCAAATAACTAATTCTCTTAATATGCAAAGAATTTTTTCCCCAAAGTTTATTTATTTATTTTGGGGGTGGGGTGGGGTGGGGTAGGGAGAGAGGGAGAGGCCAAGAGAATCCCAAGCAGGCCCCATGCTGTTAGTGCAGAACCTGATGATGGGCTCCATCTCATGAACCATGAGATCATGACCTGGGCTGAAGTCAAGAGTCTGGACGTTCAACCAACTGAGGCACCGAGGTGCCCCAATATATAAAGAATTCCTAAAATCCAAAAGACAAATGACTCTATTGCCAAAAGATAATTCACAGGAGAAAACAAAACAAAACAAAACAAAAATGAGAACTTACAAACATCCAAGTTGATTCATTTTTCACAATAAAAAGAATGCAAATTAAATGAGGAAATGTGTCACATATGATGGCATACAATTGCACAATGTTGATAATAGTTTTTGAGATGAAAATACACCCACAAATTGTTGCTGGGACTGGACTGTAAGTTGATGAAATAGTATGGAGCATAATTTGGAACATATATGCATATCAAATGCATATATCCTTTGACCCAGCAATCATCATTTGCTTAAAAATAATATAGATTTCATGTATGAGTCATTGATATAATTTAATTTTAAATTTTTTCAAATATGAATTATAAAAACCATTAAAAAAGTGATAATTTCCATGCTGAATCCAGGAAGAAGGAAGAGGAAACAGTCCGGGGTACTTTCTATGATTCACAGTGGAACTTTTTTTTTTAAAGTGAACATACTAAAGTTTTATTTTCATCATTTGTCCTTAATCTGTGTGGGTTAATTTCTGCATGTAGAGTGAAGAACAGATCTACATTGTATCTTTTTCCATATGTGTAACCAATTTCAATGATCAATTTTGTTGAATAGTTTCTATCTTTCCCGTTTGATTGTTTTCCTAATTAAAGATAGATGCAAAGCAAAATAATAAACACAATCCTAAAGTCTAGGATTAAACCTCATTTTCACTTTGATCATTGTTTTTAAGTTATTTATTTATTTTGGGAGAGAAAGATAGAGATAGGGGCAGAGAGAATCCCAAGCAGGTTCTGCGCCGTTACCACAGTCAGAGGCAGGGCTTGAACTCACGAATTGTGAGATCATGACTGAGCCACCCAGGCCCCCCTCATTTTGGACATTTAAAGCAATGTGTTTTCTTCAGAAACCACCCTCAAAATACCTATTAAAATGGGAAAGGTTTGCATGTCCATATGTGCCCTGCATTATTTTCCAGCTTTTTTGTGCTTCTCGCAAATTGTGCTATGGATGAACTAGGACCATTCAAGATAAAGCACTTGTGTCAAATTGAAAAGCGGTTCCAGGATGATTAATTCTCAAGTAGAAATATTGACATATATATAATAACATTATAACTTTTATTGTCTTTTTATTATTTTTAGGCACAATTCAAACAGTTGTGCGTGTATTATCTCATCTTATCCTCATAACAAGCCATAGAAAGGTTTTATTATGGTCCCACTTTTACACATCAGGAGGATTAGAAGGTTTATGTAATTTGCCTATATCAGATACATCAAGTGTCAAGTGGCTTGAACCTAATTCTTTGTTATTCAGGAGCAGACACTCTGTGATTATGTAAAATTTCTTTCAGCTATCCTAAAGTATTTTTGCTGTTTCCTCATTCTGTACTGTCTATCAGTATATCTGTTTTACCTCTATGGTTGCTGAACAAATTTATGCTCAGTCCTGCCCCCCTCTACATGGATGGGTCTTTGTTAAGTCCCAGAATGCTTTCTCTTCTCACATGATGCTAAGCATGAACCAGGGAAGTAGAAGTAGGATACTTGAGTGTGAAGTTACAGGAGAAGATCAAATATCAATCAAAAGATACTGATTTTCATTAGTAAACTCAGATCCCAAAAGTGATTTCTTTTCTATTTTTTTTAATGTTTATTTTACATGAGAAGTTGAAGAGTGTATAGATCAGGATAGGAGGATCTATATAGCAAATGTGTTGTGTTAGGTAGAAATTACATATATAAAAAACACACCTGACTTTCCTAACACAGAAGTTATTTACTCAGGAAAAAAAATTTTTTTGACAGGGCTATTGATTTTTAAGTAAAATAGTCCTTTAGGATTTTTACAGTAGTAACTGAATAATAACCAGACTATGATTTCAACATTAAAATGTGACCACTAAAAATCTTCTCCAGACGCCACCGTATACAACTAGACCATCACACTCAGTGTGACATTGATCCTTTCCCACTGTCAGAGCATCAATGCTCAGCAATTCCTTTGCTTGCAGATTCTGTTTTGTATGGCTCCATATGCTGTTACTAACTCCAAATTCCCTGGCAGCCGCATCACTGCTCTCTGACAGAGGGTTGGCTGAAGCAGGCATCATCTCACAGGGAGTAGCCAGCTACTTACTGAGCTTTAGGTGAAGCTGCCAGACACCTTGTCAGACCTCAGGGCTGACACAGAAGACATATCAAGTGTCTGGACAGTGCTGGTACACAAAATCATTGCTATCCCTGCTTAGATTTCTTCAGATATCAAAATGGGAAAACTTTCATTGTTTCACATACATACTAATGTTTTTGTGAAAGGGGAAATTATTTATATATGAGCATAATAGCTTTTTTTCTCCTACAATTTTGCATCCCTACTCAGTGCCTTAAGATTATTTTTTTGCTGAACAGTGGGTTGCTATATAGATTTTGTGCATGTGTGAACAGGGTAAGGAATGAATTTATGCAGACCAATGGAGTTTTTTTTTTTTTTTAACTTGCAGTATGTGATGAATTATATCTGTAAGTTAGTGAGCAACACTTTTGTCATAGTTGTTATTAACATTGAGCAGAGAGGTACCAGGTGATATACCAGCAGATCATCTGTGTTTCAAACATATTACTTCCTGCTCCCATTGAATAACAGCTACCCAGCTTCATCCTGGTGATCAAATTATTTCACTTCCCATTGCCTTTTCGTTTCTTGCCAAGAGAAGCCTAGAAGTTGCTAGGTGGTTTGCCATAGTGTAAAGCTGAATGGGACAGTCACTGAATTCCCAGGGGAAATGATCCACTCTGGAAACCAGGATCTCTGTATACAGAGCACCTAAAACTGTGTATAAGAGAAACCAAAGTTTCCAAGTGGGTCACTGTTGGGCCCATTCATACATTCACCTCTTGTATTTTAACTCATATACTCTAAGGGGCCAGCAGCTTTTGTATATTACAGTATGTGATACAAGCCATGGGTCCCATATACAGGTATGCACTGCCTACCTCCTTTGTGGTAAAGTGGGTTGCCTGTTATAGCGTGATATTATTTGGAATCATGTCCTGATGAGTCAAATATTCTACATCCTCAGACAGTAGTGAGGGGCAAAGTGCTATGAGCAAGAAAGGCATAATCATACCCAAAATATTATCAGTTCAGTTCCAGATGTGTCACTGCCATGCCAAGATGGGAAGGGTCTAATGTAATCAATATCCCACCATATGAATGGTTGCTCTCTACAATGGAAGATGCCATAGCAGAGCCTCAGTATGGCAATTGCTAGCTAGTAGAATGGACTCTTGTTACAGTAGCTGGTTCAGCTGTGGTGAGCAGGAGCCCATTTTGTTGGGCCCATGAATAGTCACTGTCCCTCCCACCAAGCCCACTATGGTAATACTGTGATGTCTGGTAACAATGACTACATGACATCAGTTGGCTCAGGCATTTTACATTCTTGTTTAGGTCAGGTAATACTGGATGGCCTCTTCTTGGCATGGTCATACAACAAAAGTTCTTTATACTTTGTACCCACTCCCCTAGGCCCATCTACAAGCTTACTCCAATGACTTCTTTGTTCCCCAGCTTCCTTTTTTATTATTTATTTATTTATTTTTTTTATTTTCAAGCTCCTTACCAATTCACTAGTTCACTTGATATCACCTCCCTTTGCACAATAAAAGTGCGTAATTTGGTTTCCCACTTGAAGATCTGCCTTTGGGACAATGTCCCCTCATGACCACAGCCATGGTGAATTTGGAGCTCTACTGCAGCAGGGACCCACTTTTAGCATGTACCTACATACCAAATTAACTCATCCTTGAAACAAACTCAGCCCTTTTCCTCCTCTGTCAGCTGATCATAAGGGTGGCACAATGCAGTGCTAGGTGTGGACTGAGGGGGTGCATCTGTGTACCCCAGGGTGGCAATCTGACAAGCGACTGAGTCTGCTGCCCTTGAATCTGGAGTGAAGCCCCGCAGTAGTGTCCCGGCATGGCCAGTAGTGAACCTCACTGGAGTCTCTCCTGCCATCAGTGGTGTCCCATTTGTCCCCTGCAGTAGTCCAAAGTGAACTGAAGTCCTCCTAGTGAGTCTCACCGCCCTCCGAAGAGCCAACACAACCCTGGGATGCGGTTTAGGGAATGAACCCTTACTCTTCCTTTATGCCAAGGTTGAGTGTTGTCAAAGTGATTCTGTTCACTGTGCTA
This sequence comes from Panthera uncia, assembly GCF_023721935.1. NCBI lineage: Eukaryota > Metazoa > Chordata > Mammalia > Carnivora > Felidae > Panthera > Panthera uncia. The sequence goes on along the minus strand of NC_064810.1, from coordinate 97,483,894 downwards.
AACTTGTCTCATAAGGTAGTTGGGCTGTGAGATAGGATAGAATATAACATGAGTTCAGTCAAGGTCAGAAAGCAGAGAAGTACCACCCAAGGCAGAGACCAGAGCATGATTTGAGGTGACTGAGAATAGAAAATATGTATCCAAGGCTCAAGGGATACAGGCACTTACTTATAAGAGGAGAGACAGTGTACAGGTTCTAGCTCCTCACAATGTGTCAGTGTCTTGTGGTTATCAAATCTGTCCTGCAGCTCAAGCACAGGCATGGTGCCTGCATGTACCCTACCTCATGCTCCAGTAAAAGGAGCCCAACCTTGCTCCTTGGGGTCTGAAATATAGAAAGCTGGAAGCATGCCTGGTAGTCATTGATATAGGCATGGCTAAGCAGTTCCAAGAAAAGTTTACATGTTCCCTATACAGAGGGAACAGTGACATGCTGACTGTGCTCTGAGACTTTTGCATGCATTGTGATTGCAAGCTTGACAGCATGTCCTGTACTGAGCACAAGGTTCTTCCTGGGAACACTGGGCAGGCATCAGACTTCACTTGGATCTCTCCCACACAAACACTAGAAAGACATTAAAATATGTTGTAATTGTAACAAACATCTCATCTAATCAACAGGAAACTCTGGAGCTGGAGGAGGTGGTCCTTTTGAGTTATTCTGAATAGAATTTAAAGGGTTTTATGAACTGCATGTTTGTGTCTCTCCAAATTTCATATTGTAACTCTAACCCCCAATGGAGGAGATGGAGCCTTTGAGAGATAATTAGGTTTAGATGCATCATGAGTGCAAAGCCCTAGTGATGGGATTTTGTACTCTTACAAGAACAACAATAGTTTGCTGTCTCAGTCATGTGAGGATACAGGGAAAAGGATGTTGTCTGCAAGCTAGGAGTCATGCCTTCAACAGGTACTGGGTCTACTTGCACCTTGATCTTGGACTTCCAAGCCTCTAAAACTGTTAGAAATAAATATTTGTTGCTTAAGCCACTCAGTTTACTTCTGTTATAGCAGCCTGAACCTCCTGAGATGGGGCAGGCTTTTATATTCTTGCCATGACCAGTCATTAGATGTTGGCTTCACCCAAGTATGAGACATAACCTTGGGCAAGGCAGTTTGTTTTGACAGGTGTCAATTCCCAGAAGAACTTGTCTGAGAGCTGTCAGCAGCCAACACTCTTGGCTCCTGGAGAAATGAGTGCTTCAATCATGAAGAGGTGATCTGATGGTATACTATAGCAACTACTACTCTGAAATGAGGATTTTGTGTACTTTTAGATACCTTTGGGTGCCATTTAGATAATTTTTGAGTAGAAGGGAAACTAATATGGGATCTTATAGCAACTTCTTTCTATATAGGTTATATATTTGTTGTCAGTCAAGACAAAAGAAAATCATTTATATCCATTCAATAAGAAACCTTTTAAAAAAATAAAATATTCTTCTCCAAAATGATACATATTCGTTAAAATGGTCTTTACATTCAACTTACTGTCTAAATCCATAGTTCATTATTTTTAAAAGATAAATAAGTATTATCTAGAGGAAATTTTCAGATTCGAATCTGATTATGTCACTCCCATGGTCAATAAATTTCGCTGGGTTTTCACTGGCAGTACAATAAAGTACATCCTCTGTGGTGTGACATTCAAGGCTCTTCATACTATGTCTCCAGATTTGATCTTTCCCACCTCACCTATACATAGTGTTTTCTGTCCTCTTACCTCAACTTGCATACACAGTCCAACTTCAAGTCAAACTATGACCATCAAATTCTCACAATTTGTTTGCACTTTGCCGCCATTTCACCTACCTCCGATGATGGTTCTGCATTCCCTTTTCTGACCCCATTGTCCTAATCAGTGGCTTTTGAAATTTTTCAGGAACCAGATCATTTTAAATACTACTTTTCAATTGACTAATTCCTGGAAATCTTTTCTTTTTTAAAAAACTTAAAAAATTTTTTTTAAAACATGTTTATTTTTGAGAGAGATTGAGAGCACAAACTCAGGAGGGACAGAGAAAGAGGGGGACAGAGGATCTGAAGCAGGCTCTGTGCTAATAGTAGACAGCCCATCATGGAGCTCACCCTCACAAACCATGAGATCATGACCTGAGCCAAAGATGGACGCTTAACCGATTGAGCCTTTGCTAGAAATTTTCATGAAGCATGAAATATTTTTTGTATTAATGAATCTATTCAGAAATACAAAGCGATACTATGGAGGAAAATGCAAGAACTGTGAATTTGACTATAACAAATCAAGTAGAATGTATACCTACACTTACCTGAAAGTATAGTATTTTAGCTAACAGCACTTTTCTTACATACCTCTGACTAAAACTTCTAATATAGTTAAGCATTCTAGTAGAAGTCACTGTGCCCATGGATACTCAAGTATTTCAAAATATTCACATTAATGTTTGAGTTTGTTTATATTTTCATATAAAGAGGTGGTTCCAAAGTTTGATTTTTAGATCTCAGGTGCATAGAACAAGCTTATGCCTAATCATTAGTTCTAATCATTGATCCATATATGCCATCTACCATTGAGTTATATAACGATAACCTTGCCTCAGGATATGATTTATCCACCAATTAACACCTGCCTTCTTTGTCCAGAGTTAGCCATCATCCTTGAATAATATTTGTCATTTTTCTTGGTTTCCTTTTTCACATAATTTAATTCCACTTATGTATACTCTTTCTTTTTGATGTTTATCTATTTCTTATATATAGAGGGATACAGAGTGAGAGCAGGGGAGGGGCAGAGAGAGAGGGAGACACAGAATCCAAAGCAGGCTCCAGCCTCTGAGTTGTCAGCACAGAGCCCGACGCGGGGCTCGAACTCACGGACCATGAGATCGTGACCTGAGCTGAAGGCAGATGCTTAACCCAATGAGTCATCCAGGCACCCCATTATGTATATTCTTTTAAAGAATAATTTTATATTGCCGAGCTGTTGCAACCTGACCCCAGGTTGCATAATATATTGTTGCATAACAGTAAAATTCATTTATTTTGATTGTTATTCAATAATTATTTTGTAAATATAACATGTGTTTGCATCTAAGGTTGGTAGGTGTTTGTGTTGTTTCCTATTCTTTTGCTAATTGATAAATGTTGGCTGCAACTACTATCGTACATGTTATTTCTGGAAAAAGTACAAGAGGTTTTTCTTGGATATATATTTAGGGCAGAAGTTAAGTGTCATAAAAGACATATATGTTCGACTATAAGGAAAATCCCCATCTTTGTCAGTTTAAGCAACTATAACAAAGCACTATAGCTAGTGTGGCTTATAAACAACAGAAATTTATTTCTCACAGCTCTGGAGGTTGGAAGTCCAAGATCAGGGTGCCAGCACAGTCAGGTTCCGGTGAGGGCTCTTTCCCAGGTTGCAGACTGCTGACTTGTCATTATATTCTCTATGACAGAAAGAGGGCATAGGGTTCTTCTCTAAGGACACGAGTCCCATTCATGAGGGCTCCATCCATTCTCATGACCTAATTATCTCTCAAGGTCCTATCTCCTAATATCATCACCTGGGCATTAGATTTCAACATATGAATTTGGGGTGACACAAATATTCAGTCCATAATAATGTCTAACAATATTTCAAGGGGATTGTAAACAGTCTGTACTGCTTCCAACAATGTATTCAAGATCCTGAGACTCTAACATCTCCAATGTTGGTATTGTCAGAATAATGGTAGTAGTAGTATTTGCCAATCACTTGTGTTTAAAATGGCATTTAATTTCAGTCTTGATTTGCATTTCCATGGTCACTATTAAAGTCAAATATTTTTCAAATATGTATTGTCCATATATGTTCTTTTTTTTATTAAATTCGTGTTTGTGTCCCTTGCCCATTTTTCCATTGGGCTGTTTTGTGATACTAATTTGCCAGAGTTCTTTATATATTCTTGCTATAAATGATGTGTCAGTTTTGTATGGTGTCGATATCTTCTTCCAGTTTTTACTTCTTTTCACTTCTTTTACTGTGACTTTTGATATCCAACTTTCTTAATTGTAATACTTACATTATTATTTTCTTTAATTTTTTTTTAAGTGTATTTATTCTGAGAGAGAGAGATAGAGACAGTACAAGTTGGGGAAGGAAGCAGAGAGAGAGAGAGAGGGAGGGAGGGAGACAGAATCCCAAGCAGGTCCCACACGGTCAATGCAGATCCTGATTCCAGGCTGGTACTCACAAACCGTGAGATCATGGCCTGAGCCGAAATCAAGAGTCAGATGCTTAATCAACTTAGCCACCCAGGCACCCCAATAATTGTTTTCTTTTAGAGTCAATATTTTTAGTATTTTACATAGGAAATTTTTCTCTCCTCCAAGAATTAAAGACATTTAGCTGTATTTTCTATGAATGTTTATAGTTCTGTGTTAGGGTAAACTGTTTGATGTCTGTTTTTAACATGCATTGTAAAACATGATTTCACTTCATCCTCTACTTTATGGAGAACCATTTCTACTTCTTCATTTATTTAGTTATTTTTCTTTTTAGCCACTGATCCAACCCATCACACCTGTCATGCATCAAAGTTCCAAACATATATGATTCTATTTTTGGTCACCCTTATCCTGTTAATTGGTCATTTGGTTGAGTCCTTCATAGTCATGCATATTATAGGTATAATAAGTTTTGATACCCGGGAGGGCATGTCTTCCCTTATTGTTCCCATTCGTTCATGAGCTTTGTGATAATCTCTTCTTGATAATTTAATCTCCTTCACCCTCCACAGACACAAAATAGAATCATTTTATCAATTCCCATAACTTTCTATCGGCATTTTGATTGTAATTCTTTGAGTCCGTAGCTTAATTTGGGGGAAAATGACATGCCATGATTAGTTTTCCTATATTTCATCATGCAATTAATCTCTTTTTATATGTTTCCTTTATACCTCATTAAAATACTTTAATTTTTTCCTATGGAGATTTTTGAATTATCTTGTGATATATTTATTTTTGGTTACTCTTTGATATTAATATAAAGTGATTTCCCTTTTTATTATCTTTTACAAACATATTGAAATATAAAAATAAAATAACTGTTCAGTAAGAGAAGAAGAAAACATTTTGGAGTTGCAAAGAAAATATAAAATATAAACCTTCCTCTCAAATATTACATAAGATTTTAATGTCATCAGAATCATATTTTAACAGAGAAGCCATAGCCCTCAAACCAAATGCTTGCTACCAATTCAAAATAGTGACCTTATCAGATTATCTCCTAATTTGAATGTGGCATTTATTAATTAAAATACCTTGAAGTTGGGGTGGCTGGTTAAGCATCCAACTCTTGTTTTTGGCTCAGGTCATGATCTCACAGTTCATGAATTCCAACCCCACATCCATCTCTGCGCTGACGGTGCAGAGCTTGCTTGGGATTTTCTCTCTTTCCCTCTGTCTCTTCCCCTCCTGCGTCTCTCTCTCTCTAAATAAATACATGAACCTAAAAAAATAACTTGAAGCTAGATTAGACTCTTTATCATTTAAAAAAATATTTTTAATCAATTCTTATTTCCTGGTTCCTTGAGCACACACACACACAATTTTTTAAAATTTTTATCTGGATTTCTTCTAAATATCTCACATATACCAGCTGAAAATCTGAGCTTATCATTTCATCTTCTCAGAATTCACATACATATATGAATTTCTTCTTTCCCAATGTTCTTTTTTTATTGTTTTGCTAATGGCATAAAACTCATTTTTTGCCAAAACATCGGACTCTCAAATGTAATATTTATTATTAACATGTTCCTTTTTTAGCCCAGTAGATGACCATTTCTGTGGTTTCTGCCCTTAGGTATCTTTTCCTCTTTTCCTCTCACTACCCATGTTTCAGGTCAAGCCTGTATTCTCTCTTGTCTAAACAGCTGCGATAGTTTTCACTGTTTTTTAAAGTCCAACACTTGTTTATGCCTAATTCAACTTTCTCAATGTTTCCATTGTCCTTTATATGCATATTCCATGAATCTTGATGTGTAAAGTCATTTGCAAAATGGAGATACTTAGGTATGGGTTTAAATTCTGGAAGCAGTAAAATAGTATTAACTGGTGAATAAGGGTTAATTTTATTTGAGGTAAAAAAAAAAAGAAAACATACTTAATTGCAGTATAATTCTGATTTCTCTGTGTGACTTACAAATGTCACTGATATAAATCCACCCTCTTCTCTGTGCCATAATTAACTGAACTATGTAATGATTGAAAACCCTAGTTTTTGCTAAAACTATGAAATTAATGGCCATAGTCCTGGCTTCTGTTTTGGTGAGAAGGTGGCTGAAAGAGCTGTATTGGCCATTACAATGGTTTCATTATAAACACACTGAAATTTCAAACTTTACTGTGAATTCCCCATCTCTAATGGGGATAGATTTTTCAAAGAAATAAACGCATTTTCTTAACCAACAAGAATGGGCCCTCTTCTATCCTCCGTTTTTAACTTTAGAAGAATCACCTCATAAAGAAACATCATATGAAAAGGTCATGAGCTTTAATATCCAACAGGACAAGATTTAAATTCCCTTTCAACCACTTGCTGGCTAAGTAATGTGGGGCAAATGGTGAAATGTCTACGAGCCTTTTCTTTCCAAATATCCAAACAAATATGGCAATGAATTGGTTACAGTGTCATAGAGAGACTAATTTAAGGTATCTTAGGAGAATCCGTTGGTACAAAGCTTTTTTCCAATTACTTACACGTAAGCATCTTAGAGGCCTAGTGTCTAAGATTTGAAATACGACTTAAGAATCTAATAATAAAATTCCATTTTCACAATCTTTTTAATAAATTATTATATGTCAATCTCTTTGATGTGGGAGGCATGTATTTTCCAATATTCGTTTACCAATCGAGGACATTATGTCTAAGCGTTGTTAAGAAACTTGCTAAAAACTGTACAACTCACAGAAGCTTTTATCTAAATGTCAGGCTTCAGATTTCGTCTTTGCATCAGCAATGCCAGCATGCACCAGCCAGGGCAGGGCCTCCTCCTGCACCAGCCATTGTAAACATCCTATTTCACAGTTGTTGACTAATCTGATTGCCAGTAAATTCTGTTAATTTAGAACTGAATCTGCTTCACAGTAATTTCTAACCCATAATCCCTAGTTTGATTCTCCAGGGCCACAATATTTGCTCACACTGAATGATGTTTCAAGAATTATCGTTTTCCTTGTATCTTCTATTTTCCAGCTATTACCCACTTTTGGAAAAATCCCTATTTGAATGAGATTACAGGGCAAAATAGTCCACATCCCGCCATCAGATGTGCTGCCAAAGATGGCGGTGAGGTCATTCAACTCTCTCCTTGGACAGACCGTCATTATGAACATTCATATCATGTGTGATCAGCTATTTCGGTGTGAATACACTGTTCTAAAAGAATAGGTTGGAAGCTTACTATCATAAAAATAGCCACAAAGTAAGTTTAAACTAGAAGGTAATTTTGAAAATACTATGCCTTTAGCAGATGGAATCATCACGCCCAAAAATGTGTTAAAAGAAAGTTGGATAAAAGCAGATATTCTGTTATCAGTTTCCCTGCAAAGAAGCTAAGGATGACTTTAAATGTGTTCTTCTACTTTTAGTTCCTAGCATATGAGCTTTTGCTTTATATCTTGCATCATGACAGCTTAAAGTCTGCTGCTGAGCATGCTCGTGATGAAACACAGATGATACTGATTACAAAAATTTAGTCCTGGATTCGGACTTTAATATGGGAGAGGTCATTTTAAGTGGCACTCATAAAACTTCATAAATTGTGTGTTTGCGTGATGTTTTATTGAAAACAAAATGCCTCTGAGAATAATAATGGCACATAGCTCAATAGTTTAACTCAGAAAACCTAGTCAGTATTGATACCATTATTTTCATCATTTAAGCCAATTGTTGTGTCTACTTGGAATAAGATAACTTATTCTCTTGGATAAGATAACTTAATTATATAATTTATATAGTTTAAATATAATTAAACTTATATAATTTAAATAGTTTTAGGTGTGTGATCTTTGCAACTTTTAGCTATTGAGAAACTTTATATGTGTGTTTGTGAAAGTGTGTGTGTATTTATATACACACATATATTTTGTGTGACAGTAATAATTCGTAAGTCCTCATCTATATTACTCTGGTCTTCATAATTAAGAAATTAATTATTGCTAATAGAATATCTTATATGTAGATAATAAGGCTGAAATTTTATCAATTTTTAAAATTCTAGTAAGGACAGAACTTAGCACCATTGAGACCTGTGTACCTCATGTTATGAAACAGCTTATCAAAGCCTTTCAATAAAAGTCCTACATAAGAATAGATGCAATTTATAGAAGACTAGAATGCTCTCTTCCCTAGAAGGGAGTAAACGCCATTGGTAATACTTTGCTCCAACTACACAAAATCTGACAGGAAGAAGCAGTTTCCTATGAAGGAAATTGTCATCATGGGGTAGCAAGTTAAATAACAGAAATAAATGTAAATGAGAATGTTTTTATTCTCCACAATTAAAGATGTCCAATGGCCCATCAACAGTCACTACTTTTCTTTTCAGTTCAACATTTAACCTAAAAATTTTACTTTAGAATTCTTTTTCAAGTTCTCTTTGACTCAACTCCACCATATTGCTGAGTCCTTCATTAATGAGTTTTAAAAAATATTAGGCACATTCTCTTTTAAAAAGTACTATTTGGTTAACTCTGAGCACTCTAAATCACAGTAAAAATAACAAGAGTACCTTAAGGAGTTTGATTTCTCTTAAAGAAAAGGATGTTTACCAAATATAAAAGACTTTATCATATAGTTGAGTTTGTCATAATTCAGTGTCAAGGGGGTTACTCCAAAACCTTGAACTGATATACAGGCTTAAGTAACCAGTCTCTTATTTTCCCTAACATCTTTTCTGTTCCTCAACACAAGTAAAATACCACACCAAATCTATATAAACTGTTGAGCCTGTTTTTAATCTCTTCTACAATTGAATTTAAAAATATATCTCCCAAGTTTCCATTTTTCTAATTTTATATAAAGTATGATTGTCATTGTGCTGTAGCCTGCAGGCATTTTACATAGAATGAATTGAATCTGGAAGATTCTGGCATTTCTTCTACTGGTGGTGATTGTGATCACTATTAATCTGAAGTGTTTGTATTTGCCAACATATTTCTCTGTATCTCCTTGCTTTCCTTTTTCTTAACCCATAATACTCAAGCTTATTATGGACATAAATGTGAGATATATCAGTACTAAACAGACAAAAACGTCAACTGTTAAGTTAAATGCATCTCTCAGCAATTGATAAAACTTGAGGAAAAAAAGTCAGTCATCTTAGATGATCTGAAAAATTCTATCAATCACTTTTACTTAATAGATATTTTAGAATACTTTACCCCAAAACTACAGAAAACACATTCTTTTCAAATCCACATGGTATATTCACCAGGATAGACCATATACTGGATCATAAAAACAAGTCTCAGTATATTTAAAATAATTTACATCATACAAAATAAGACTTCAGAACTGCAGCACATTGAATTAGAACCATAACATCTATCCATTAGAAATCAGTTAGATAGATAGAGCAATAACAATCTTTTATCAAGAAAAATCTCAACTATCTAGAAATAACAACATACTTCTAAATAAACTAGGAATCAAAGAAGAATCTCAAAAACAATTAGAAAATAGTTTGAACTGAATGTTAATAAGAATACAACACAAAATTTTTGGGGTGTAGTTCAAATTTTTAGTACTTTATAATAACCCAAGGGCAAAAGTGAGGTCCATACTATTGGCTCACTTTCAGTGAGGCTCCCTTCCCTCCTCAAGGAGATCTTGACTCCTTAAGAAGTAGTGGGCTTGGAAGCTTGCAGATGCTCTTATAGTGATTTTTTAAAAATATAATATACAGTTTTTCTAGTACACAAAAGTCAATGGTTTGCTAACAGTTACTCTACTATATCCAAAAGCAGAAGTCTGGAACATTCACTTTTAGTATCTAAATTAGCAGACTCAAGTATTAACATTTGTAGTAAAAAGACTAGTTGGGGCACATGGGTGGCTCAGTTGGTTAAGCATCGGACTCTTGATTTTGGCTCAGTTCATGATCTCAGAGTTCAGTTTGTGAGATCAAGCCCCTTGCTCCCTCTCTCTCTCCCCGCCTCAAAATAAATGAATAGACTTAAAAAAAAAAAGACTAGCTGAACTAACTAGGATCTTATTTAATTATCTCAAATTTTAGCACAAATCAGAATACTGCCAGTATCTGAAAATGCTAGATCTCTTGATCTTAAGGACTCTGTCTTTGGACTGGTATTTCATTCTCTTGGGAGATAAATAATTTTTTATAAAGCTGCCCCAGGATTATATAATCTTTGAATTTTACTTCAACTTTCCAGGTGTAAGTCTTGGTTTCTGTAGCATACATTATTTACTAATACAAACTTGAACTACAGAAGATTACTAAATTTAAATTCAATACAGTATTTTACAATTACATTAGTTAGTAGAGTTTCTTACAAGTTATTCAATTTACTATACAAATGTTCCAATTTGATTTAGTAACAATGTGTGGTTTCCTAATATTATTGCTGTAATTAACTATAAAAATGAATTAGGAAGGTGAATTGAAAAGTAACTGAAATTCAACTTCCAGATGAACCAATATGGGCAACAAACTTATAAAAATAACAAATAAAATACCTGTTCTTTAACGATAAGTCTATCTTCAAATAAAATGAATGCTTGTTAAAATATTAATCTGAATTACTATAATAATTTCTCCATTATATACAGCTTAAATAATAATTTTAAATACTTTCTCGGCAAAATATGTACCAGATGTTTGTATAATTAAAATATTGTAAAAATGTGCTTTGTGTTTTTCTGTTGTTGTTTTTTTTAATGTTTACTTGTTTATTTTGAAAGACAGAACAAAACAGAGGGGCAGAGAGAGGGAGAGAGAGAATTCAAAACAGGCTCCTTGCTGTCAGCCTGGAACTTGATGCAGTGCTCGATCTCATGAACCATGAGATCATGACCTGAGCTGAAATCAAGAATCAGACCCGAGCAACTAAGCCACATAGGTGCCCCAAGTTTTATTGTTAATTTAGTTAAAATTCAAATAAAAGCTTCAGGGGCTACACAGAAAAAGTTATTATACAAAACTCATTAATTTCTCTACTTCAGCAATCATTATTCTACAAATAATATATTTAATTCTTAAAATGTGATTGTCTTACCACTTAATCAATTCTTGATTAACTCTCTTGGGAAATTTTAACCTTGATTAAAAGCTTAACAGAGTAAAGACAAATTTTCTTAACTTTGATTCTAGATTATTTCTTCTCTTTTTTCTGGATAATGCCACCATTTGGAAAATCATTCTTCCATCAAATGTCATAATTTTCTTTAAATTTTATTTCTTGTTTGTAGCCACATAAGTCAGTTCACATTTCTCTTATTGTCTTAGTTTTCTTATGAAAATCCTAGAATAGCTTATACTTTTCTCTTTTGGAAAATTGTAACACTCTATATAAATGCCAAGTGTTCTTATTTTTATAGTTCTGGAGACATAATTATTGGCAATAAAAAGTTGTTAGAACCAAGATTTTTCTTCCTCTGTTCAAAGAAGCTATGAAGCTAATCATTGCTGAATATATTCTAGAGAAAAGATCAGGTAATCTTGTTGGAAAGGAAATATGACTTTGAATTTGCTCTACAGCGTTGGTGGATGTGGCACTGCCTTTATTATTTACTCCACCTCAGAAGGTCATCTTTAAGTTATTTTTTGGAGTACTACCTGTCATGTGTTACCAATTTAATTAAAATAGAGTGTCTTAGGAAAGCTTCCACTCAACAATGGCTAAAATAATTCCTATTTCATATCCTTACTTTCAACAAAATTTCGCTTAAATAAAAAACATAAAGCCAAAAACCTGTATTACTCAGTTTACATCAGAAGTGATTTATATTCCCACCATTTTTGCTATATCGAAACACAAACTCTTCTCTTTATAGATTTAATTCAGATACTAATTAGTGATTAAAATAAAATCTTTAATGATTTTAAACATTAGTTTCTAATTTAATGTATATATATTTAGTTTTCCTATTTATATTTGGCTAATTGCACAGTTTAATGATTCTTAAATATTCATAATACAGAAGCTGCCATATTGCGTTGGCATTGGAAAGTGTTATTTAGATACAGGGGATTATGTCACACCATTCACATATGTGAATCTCTGAGAGACAAAATATATTTTGACACTTGTAATTTTTTTTTTTTTGATAAAGAGAAAGAGAGAGAGAGCATGAGCAGGGGATAGGGGCAGAAGGAGAGAGAGAAAGAATCTGAAACAGGCTCCATACTCAGTGCAGAGCCTGACAGAGGACTTGATTCCAGGACCCTGAGATCATGACGTGAGCCGAAATCAAGAGTTGGGCGCTCAACCAACTGAGTCACCCAGGAGGCCTTCACTTATAAAGTTTAATGGCAGAACAGTATTACTGCTTGTTGAAGTAAACAGATAATGTGATTCGGTGCTCTAAAGTGACAGCAGAGACTTAGGAGGGAATCATGGTTTTGAGCTTCGTATAGCTCCTTCTGATGACAGTCCATTGTACACTAATATTATGTATCTTGCAGTGATTAAACATTGCAAGCAGAGAGGGTCAAGATTGTGAACTGAAGAAATCTTAGTGATATTTACTGTGAAAGATCTTTTCATATGAAGATACTTTTTAAGCATCTGCAGACCCATTGCAAATAGAAGTATATAATTTACCAAATGCTTTCAGAGTAAAGAAGAGATTGTTCTAGGAATTTAATTGACAACTTGAGAAGCAAAATTAACTACAAGAGAATAAATGGAATCGTCTAGGAATGAACAAAATATAGTGACAAAAAGAAAAAAATGTGTAAGACTATTTTAAGTTTCTTTGGTATTATTGTTAAGCAAAGAAAGTTTCTAGAGATATGAGAAAACTGATCTTTATTTTGTTAAGCTTAAAGTGAGTGTTAATGTAAAATTTAAAATTTTCTCAACAGAATTTTATGAACATTGCTTTATAGAGTAAGAAGACTTATGTTTTAGGAGCTAACTTAATCTAATATTCTTCTATATATTAAACATACCTTTTGGTAATATGAACTCTTCTAGTATTCTCTCAAGTAGAATCTTTTGGCTATGTTTATATCACACAAATTTGAAGATTGCAAATGTGAAACAATATGTATTACTACAGAGGTGATGCTTATGGATAATTCTCCTCAGTTTATTAACTTATTCACAAATATTTGTACAACACCTACTATATACCAAGCTTTTTTCTAAGTGATACAAATACAGCAGTGAACTCCTTGTCCTCAAGGAGCTTATGATAGAGATGTGGTGATGGGCAACTGAATGAGATGATTTCAGATGTTAATAAATGTTATAGAGTAAATAAAACCTGCTGTTTGAATACAGAGAGGCTGCAGTAGGGGTATTACCAGTCTATGGAACTTCTCAAGGGAAGGTATTTCTTAGGCGGTGACATTGGAACTGAGAGCTGAATGAAGAGAAGCAAACCAGTGAAGATCTACAGGAAGATCACTCTTTTTTTTTTTTTTAATTATTTTTTTTTTAATTTTTTTTAACATTTATTTATTTTTGAGACAGAGAGAGACAGAGCATGAACGGGGGAGGGTCAGAGAGAGAGGGAGACACAGAATCGGAAGCAGGCTCCAGGCTCTGAGCTGTCAGCACAGAGCCCGACGCGGGGCTCGAACTCACGGACCACGAGATCATGACCTGAGCCGAAGTCGGCCGCTCAACCGACTGAGCCACCCAGGCGCCCCGGAAGATCACTCTTGATGGGGTTGAGTGAGTGAGCTGAACGTGTTTGAGGCGTTAAAATATACCCAAATGTTAAATAGGTTTAGTCAGTACAATTTAAAAAATGACCTCAATCTACCATCAGAAAAATAATTGTGGTGATAACCCACGTTTATAATTCTTGTGAACAGTAAACTAGACTTTGCCATAGATACAATCTTTCTTCTATATATACTTTAAGTATAACAACATAACTTGAAAACAGCTGTTGCATTCCATTTCAATAATCTTTTTTTTCAAAATAACAGGTAAAAAAGTGACAGTACATCTTTTGAGAATCCATACTGTGTGCCTGTGCTCCAATGACTGTCTCCAAAAGTACTTACACACAACAGCTTTGACCCAAGTCAATCAGCTATTAATTTAAGTAGAGTAGTAGCATTTGATAGAAGCTGTGAGGAATGTCGAATACAAGTATATTTTAGATGTCAAGGGGGCACAAAAATGAAGGCTGTCTTATGCCGCCATAATACTGAGGTCACTTCTCTCTAGTTTCTTTGTTTTTAAGATGGTGCATGTGAAGGATAAGTTGGGTGGCAGTACAAAGTTTGCTTCTGCCAGGAGAAGTTCTCATTGATTTTGTTTACAATGGCCAGTGTGTGGTGATCATACAATGCAAACCATCTTTGTTTGGTTTTATTATTGCTTTTATATTCTCAACTGATCATACACTCTTTTATTGCCGGCATAAGGGGATTTTTGCTGCTACTATCCTACCATTGGTACACCTAATTGAGTACTTTATTGTAACATCACTAGTTAATATGTGTGTGGTTGGCTTAAACTAAGTATTAGCTACTAAGAATATGTTTATATTTATTGCAATTTATTTAAACTAAATTGCTTTTGGCTAAAGTGTGTGTGTGTGTGTGTGTGTGTGTGTGTCTGTGTCTGTGTTTGTTTGCTTGTGTGTGTAAAACTAGGGTCTGTAATGTCTACTAAGGAAGTAGAAATGATCAGAAATTATTAAAATGATATTCTGAAACAATTTTTTTCTTTTTTTTTAATGTTTATTTTTGGGAGAGAGAGCATAATTGGGGGAGGGGCAGAGAGAAAAGGGGTCAGAGGATCCAAAGGGGGCTCTGCCCTGACAGCAGCCAGCAGCCCAGTGCGGGACTTGAACTCATGAACCTTAAGATCATGATTTCAGCCAAAGTCAGACACTCAACCGAGCCACCTAGGTGGCCCTCTTTTCCTTTTTTTTGAAAAACAAAATTGTCCTTGAATTTAATTTGCCATGTGGAAGATACAATAAAAGAATTGTGATCTCCTACTATTTGGAAAGAGTCACATACCATTTCTTCCTCCTTCCCCTCTCCCTACTTAAAATACTAAGTGAGAATCATGATGGAGCTCAGAAGAAGGAAAAAGAGAGAAAGTCTTACATTTTGTATGAAGCAATGCCTAGTTCATCAAGATAGTGCTTGCACAAAGATTTGGAACCACTCTTAACTAGAGAAAATATATGTTCAAGATGACAAGCAGTATATTATAAGAGATAAGAGATTTGTCTCTGGGGTCAGATGGGTGCAATCTTTGTTTTATGGCTCAAGACTTGATTCAAATATTGTGTGTCCTTAGAACATTCACATAAGATTTCTGAGCTTGTATCCTTAATTGAAAAAAAAGTCAATATTATATGAAAACAACTTGAAAGCGTAAACATCAAAAAGCCAATATTCAATGTATGCTGTTTTCATTACTACAGATTTTCACATGTCATGGAATTTATCCTCTGCAAATATTCTTTCCAAATCATTTTGGGTAACTCTCACTATACTTATGAGGTATCAAAAATTAAACAAAAACAATTTTTTAGCAGCCAAATCATGCACTTCAAGTGTATAACCTTTTGATTGCTCAACTTGATCCAAAGCTAGATAAATAAATACATAACTTCTTTAGACTTAGGACATTCTTTTACAATAAATATCACTTCTGAAGAATGTGTGGAGAGGAAAATTTGAACTCTATTTACTGATTCATATCTAATATGCTGCTGTTCTGAATTGCTTATACAGTATCAATTCAAATACTTTCAAAAATGCCCCTGTATCTTCCTGCAGTTTATTTGTAATGGTGAGTGAACTATAAATTACAATTATCTTCAGTTACTTTCACAAAAAAGAAACACAACTGGATGTGATTTGGAGAGACTGAAGAGTTCAGGGTCCATAACACAATCTGTTTGCTTCCAGATATGGTCAGTTTAATTTCCAAGATATCATTGCCTCACTCAGATATCAATATTTCTTACAGAATGAGAAAAAAAATAGAAAAAAGTCAGTTCAATTTAGTAAGTAAGGTACAATGATTTCTTCATTTATAGCTCTGCTTTTCTCTGTTTCTATAGGGTCTAGATCATGAAGTAAAGCTTTGTGGTCAGAGTTCACTCCCTGTGGAAAGAGTAGTACCAGAATTTAAGCAAAAAAATATAAACCACAGGTTGCTACATAGGAGTGGACATTTCCATACATACATAAAGACCTTTACATACGTAAATAAGTTTTTTTTTTATTTATTTTTATTTTTTTTTAACGTTTATTTATTTTTGAGACAGAGAGAGACAAAGCATGAACGGGGAAGGGGCAGAGAGAGAGGGAGACACAGAATCGGAAGCAGGCTCCAGGCTCTGAGCCATCAGCCCAGAGCCCGACGCGGAGCTCGAACCCACGGACCGCGAGATCGTGACCTGAGCTGAAGTCGGACGCTCAACCGACTGAGCCACCCAGGCGCCCCAATAAGTTTTAATTATATTTCAGAAATAGTGCAAAACTATGAATTTTGCCCTGAAGATTTAGATGATTTCTTGATCTCCTGAGAATCTCCATGGTACTTTTTATTGATGAGATAGAAATGAAAGTGGTCATTAACTTGTGCAACACCGAAAATGGTACATGAATGGGAAGAAGTGAGCACCATGTATCATCCTGTATAATGATGAAAGTTAATATATGGCTTTGAGATGCTGACTTACCAAGGATATCAAGTATTATTTCATAATAAATTCCAAGTCTCTCTGCATTTCTCTACAGACCATATTTAATGCCAAATGATAAATCAGAGTTACTACAATGAGATTTCAGATTCTAGATTGTATTAAAATCTGAAAGCATTCATGCCATATAGCTGAACATTGGGAGGTTACTTGTATAGAAATGACGCATAACAAGAAGAGCCAAATTTTTGAGCACTTACATTTTGAATATTTGAATTTTTTTACCAAGAAACAGATGAGCAAGAGGAACACTAGATACAATTTTTAAAGTAATTTTAAGTGATTTGCTCATAAATGTGAAATATTGAATGTGGTAGATCGTATAAAAATTAGAACCAATCACTTCATAACTGAAACCCATTGTAAGAAACACCTACTTCCAGACAATCCTGGCTTTCAGGACAATCTAAGGACAAGAGAAATCTAAGGTTGATAAAATTCAACTTTGCTGCGGGTTTAATGGATTTACAGAGAAGTAGTTGTAAGTAAAGGGGAAAAGGGATAAGGAAGGTTTCATACGAAGCTAAGGAACCACTGATCCAATAATATGATGGAGGAACATATTATTTAGATGTATAACCTAAAGAGATTCATCTTCCCTTTAGCATTACTGAGGATATATTAATAACCCGCATGAAAAAATATCTAATTGACAAGTTTTTGCATACCAAAACATATCCTAAATAGGTACATCCATTTACCATATTTCCGTACATGTTTTTATTATTAAAAGGTAAGAAATTGCATTTACTAACTTTTTGTGGTTAAGTACACAGACTTCAGGTCTTAGTTGTTATTTTGGACTTATTTTTTGGAAAAATCCTTAGAAGCCCAGAGATAGCAATTAGAAACAGAGATAAAGTATCTTAGTGATGAGTTTCTTAATTGAATCAGTTGAAAATAAAATATAAATTGAGGTAAATTATATATTATGTGGATTCAGAGAAGATATACTATTGGCATTCTCCTTTTAGTGTGTCAACTTAATTACTAAACATTATATGTGAATTAATGATAACTTTTCTACTTTCCTTTTCTAATATTTTATTTTTAAAATGGAATATTCACACATATATATTCAAGCGACTCATACTATACATCCTTAGCATGTTTATATATTAAAAATTTGATGATTAAAATACATATGTATACACATACATTTTAATTAGTTTATTAAATTTAGATAAGCATGATAATTTTTTTTATCTTTACTTTTGAGAGAGAGAAAGAGAGAGCAAGTGGGGAAGGAACAGAGAGAGAGAGGGAGACAGAATCTGAAGCAGGCTCCAGGTTCTGAGGTGTCAGCACAGAGACCCATGCAGGGCTGGAACTCAGGAGCCACAAGTTCATGACCTGAGCTGAAGTTGGATGCTCAACTGGCTGAGCCACCCAGGTACCCATAAGCATGATAAAAATCTTAAACCATATGTGTTTACGTATTTGACTTCTGTGTTCATGTGTTCCCTCAGTCATAAGCATATATGTGTACACATTTATACCTATAGCTTAGTGACACAAATTAAATTGATATGAATTGCTGCTGTCTTCAGTTTATGGAAATACAGCAAGAATTCTGTGCTGACAGTTGCTCCATTGCCAAATTGGGCATCATGTTGAATGTTTGTCTTCTCATTTCAAATTGAGAGCCAGTTTTCTATCTTTTTCTAAGACAGGAAATATGCTAAAATCCATCTCAGCCTAGTTGCATCAATGACCATTTTCTCTTTGCATGACACCTAATCTTATCATATGGAGAGATGTCTCTGAGGAGATGAAAGATGGAACATGATGCCCCAAGAAGATTTGATTTAGAAATACAGAGTGAATATATGAGAGTATAGGGAGTGGTTTGGAGCTGGAAAGAGAATGGCTTCAATTATCCTAGAAAAGAAGAAGGAAATCTATTTAGGAGGAACGTAAGACTGAACTGAATTAAATATGTATAGGTAAATTTCACTTTAAAATGTTATCAAGAGTATAAGACATTGTAAAAGCAGTCACAAACAGATTGATACTATTGGACTAATTTGACCGAAATACATAGAAATTAGATCTAGCCTCACGAACAAAGCTAGAATGTGTGAATTATTCACTATAATCTCATCCTAGTTTTCTGACTCCTGGAAATGAATTTGAACAATTCATTTTGGTAGTGGTGGTCATAGTAGTCATATTTGAGAGAAGAGACATGTACAAGTGAATGTGTAAATAAGGATCAGTAAGATTCAGTGATGAAATACCTATAGGTTGTTACCTATAGAGACAGGTCAAGTTAAAAAAAATGCATTTTATTTAAACTGGTGTTTTTATTTAGTTTAAGCTGGTGAATTAAACTCATTCTACATTAAATTTATATATCCCTTCTGAACCCTGAGTCCTAAATTGTCCAAACTGGAAATTCACTGTCTATAATGATTAATTAATTGCCCGTTTTCCCTTTCTGCTCATCTGCACTTCTTAAACTAGGTACTCATGCAAGGAGTAGAATAAGTATAATGCATTTCCTGGGAACTTGAATAAAAAAAAAAAAAAGAGCCATGGTTTTATACTGAATCAGACATAAATACATTATAGAGTAGGACTTAAAAACACCGTAATACATTTTAAGACAAATCTTGTGATAACAAAAAAATATTACCTTATGCTCCCCAGCTCCCTAAAGTTCTAGTCTGAGAAACAGAATGTTTTCTTATGTATCTGGGGTTTGTCTGTTTAGGGAAGAAGTTTTTATGGCATAACTATGTTCTCTTACTGTTCCCTATTCTCATCACATTCAGTATTCAACAAATATTTATCGTATGTGCTAGTGTTTACAATATCCTGTTATTCTTTCCTTACTGAGCTAGCAGGAAAATACATTTTGCACCTTCTTTGAAATCAATCAGGATCATGTGACTAGTTCTGGTCAATCAAATATGAAATAAGATGAAAATGCTATTTTTATTCTGTGACCATAAAAATATGCTTTACAATTATACAGGATCCTCTGTTCTTTACTTCAGGAGTGGGGGAGACCATGAACTTCAGCTGGTACAACTAAAGGTCACTGTGTAGAGCAGGGTACCCCATAAACCCGGACAGGAGCACATTTTTAGAACCTGTTGCATGAGCAAAAGATAAACTTTTACTGTATTGAACCACTAAGATTGGGGTTTCACTGAAAGCATTATATCCTAACAAATGAAAGCATTTCTGTGTTTCAGGCACAGTTCCATGTCCGTGGCCAATTAAGAAACAAAATGAGACAAAGATCCCCTCCTCTCCACTGCTGGAGTTTAATGCATAAAGGATGACATTTGTAGTAACATATTGGAAATAAGTAAGGGATTGATGAAGGAGGAAAAGAAGAGGATAATGAACATAATGGCTGATAGGTAGAATGATGGCCTCTCAAAGATGACACGCCATAATAACTGAAAATTGTGAATATGTTACTTACCTTTCAAAAGGGGCATTAGAGATGTAATTGAGTGAAGGATCTTGAAATGGAGGGTTTATTCTAGATTATCCAGGTGCGTTAAGTGAAATCACAAAAGTCCTTATAAAAAGAGTTGCAGGGGAGTCAGAATCAACTAAGGAGATGTATCATGGTGGCAAAGTTTGGAGTGACACAGGGACAAGAGCCAAAGGATGTAGTGGCCTCTAGAAGCCAGAAAAGGAAGGGAAATAGTTTCATCCCTAGAGGATCTAGAGGAATACAACCTTGCCAACCCATTTTAGACTTCTGACCTCCAGGAGAAATAAGATCATATACATCTATGTTGTGTTAAGCCACTAAGTTGTGGTAGTTTGTAGCAACAGTAGGAAACAAATACAGTGACCTAAAAAGAAGTGCTGCAAGACCAAGTAACCTCACTTTGCCGCCGTGTCTTCAGGGCAGGCCACTGCTGTTGATTGACCTTGTAATATATGTGATAACGGGCTTAGACGTTTTGGGAGAAATACTAGTAGCTCTCTCCACTGTTCAGTTCCATTACCCTTTTTCATACTCAGATACATTTATTTGTTTCTGTTTGTTTGTTAATAGCAAGACTATAAATCCCAGTCTACTTTTCTTTTTTTTTTTTCCTTTTTTAAGTGTTTGTCACTGATCATTTTATGCCTTGAGATTCCTCTCTTCTCCAATACCAACCCGAATTTGTGCAAGATGGTGTTTCCCCAACTCTCCAATCCAATGGCAGCTTCCGTAAATAATTAAGAGAAATACCTATTGAGAGGGTTTTACTTTTGGAAATCAGACAAGAGATAACTAAAAAATTACAAATTGTTCAAAATTCTTAGAACCTTCATTGCTGGTCTGATTTTAAGGGTTCTCATTGACATGGTAGTTGAAACACAACATTCTACTTCTGTCCTTGGCTTCTGAGCCTTTCAATCAAAATGACCCTCTTCTTAAGAAATGAAATTGGGTCTAAAGGTATTACAAAATGGAAAATTTGTGCTTCCTAGGCTTATGGCAATTAGCACTACAACTCTGGGTGAAACTGAGCTTACTAGTCTTATATTTAGGGACAAAGTGATTCACTTTCAGTAGTCCTTCACAGATTATTGTTCTGTTTTAGTCATCATATACCAAATATACAATTTTTCCATTTTTATTCAATTAAACACATGTTTCTTAAGTGCACAGCATTCATCTAGATGTTTTATCTAGAGTCCCCTACCATGCTCCCAAAAGGAAAAATAAATGTTGTGATATGTACTTGGGTCACCATAATGATTCTTAATATTTTCCTTAATCCTGCATATATTTTGGATAATGGTATTTGAAGGTCGGAGGTACATGCGTACCAAGAATGGCAGTAATCACAGTTTGCCATGAAAACATTCACAGCTTGTTTGAAGAGAATGTGGGGTGTTTGGGTTTTGTTTTAGAATTTACTGATATTACAAGGTATGAAATGTTTAGACCCAAAGACTGAATATCTGAATAACAAAAAAGTGGAATCTTGTAACTTGAACCATCTTGAGAAACATTCAGCTTATAAATATGTAAACAAGATTCAACAACCACAGCATTCTTCCAGCCTTACCAGATGTGCTTTCAAAGGGCTGTTTGGGGCCCTTCTTTTATGCTTTTCCCTTTTTTTATATTCTACTGCCTGAATATCAGGGAAAGGGCAAGTGATTACCTCGCATAGTTTTCTTCTACATATGAAATATGCATGAGATCTGTTCTTACTGAAAGTTTACATTTGCCCAGCTGGCTTAACATCTTTTGGGGGTCTTAGCCTTAGTGGCTTCATTAGGCCTCCTGGAAAACAGATTTACATAGGAAATGGGAACTCAATTTAAATAATCTGTATGTCTTATAAGAACCCTTCACAGGAAAATTGTTCTTTCTTAAACAGCATTCAAATAAAAGTGAATTTTAAAATTTTGAGTGAACACTGTCCTCCACTCAGGAAAAAGTCCTTTAATTTGTTAACATATGTTAAGAATGCTTTTCTTTATTCTATAACCTTAAATTGCATGAATCTTTGAAGATCGCTCTTACTCATGTTTATTCTGAATTTAGAAGTTATCTTTCAATTATTCCACACATTGACCTTTAATCTCAAGACATTAACAAGAATGTATTATAATGAAACACGGTGACACCTTTAGATGTAAAGTATAATGTAATAGGTTAAAATAATCAAGAATATTCTAATATGTTACATAACATATTAACAAATAACATATCCCCTATGTCACATGCAATATATTAACTTATTATGTGATAATCTTGAGAATGGGGGGACTCTATGGAAATCTTACTTTTTATAAGATGATTTATTTATTTCAATAATTTATTCCACAGCATTTAGGGAGTGCCTACTAAGTTATAGGCTCTATTCTAGTTTCTTGGGATGCATCTGTGAGTAAAAATTACAAAACTTCCACAGAAGAAGTAATTATCTAGTAAGGGAAACAGTCTATAGACAATAAACATAATTCTGAAATGTTGTAATATGTTAGAAGATAATGAATACCAGGAGAAAATCCAATAGGCTGGAGAGTTCCGTCTGTGAGGGAGTTACCTTGCAGATTTCTAGGGAATGTACATTGTGGGGACAACTGTATCAAAGGTCCTAGGGTTGGAATTACCAGGCCTGTTCGTGGGAAAAAAAGAGGACATTGTAGAGTGAAGTGAGAAATGGTGGCAAGAAATGAAGCTGGAGGGATATGTATTAATGGTGAGACGGGGGAGATGGGAGAAGATCACATAGGGCCACCAGGCATTTTGCTAAATATCAATTTTTTTTACTAAAAATATCAATTTAATGGAATTTTTGGAGCAAAGGAATGACTTGTCTGAGTTATTTTTTTAAATGTTTATTTATTTTGAGAGAGATACAAGGAGAGAGAGAGAGAGAGAGAGAGAGAGAGAGTGGGGGAGGGGCAAAGAGAGAGGGAGAGAGAATCCCAAGCAGGCTCCATGCTCAGCACAGAGACCTACATAGGGCTCAATCTCACAACGGTGAAATCTCCACCTTACCTGATATCAACAGTCGAAACTTAACTGACTGAGTCACCCAGGTGCCAGAGTTGTCTGAGTTATTTTTTTTTTTAATGTTCATTTATTTAGAAAGAGAGAGACCCCAAGTGGGGAAGGTGCAGAGAGAGAGGGGGACAGAGGATGTGAAAGCAGGCTCTACACTGACAGCAGAGAGCCCCGTGTGGGCTTGAACTCATGAACCATGAGCTTATGACCTGAGCTGAAGTGGGATGCTCAACCAACTGAGTTAACCCCGTCTGAGTTATTTTTAACAAGATTATTTTGGCTGTTAGTTTTGATAACGAACTACACTTCGAATTGCAATAATTCAGGAGAGTGGTGATGAAAGCTCAGATCCAGTTGGTAAAGTGCTGCCATTGAGAAGTAGTAGGACTCTTAGTATATGTTTTGAAAGTAGGAACTTCTTTATTAATTGTATGTGAGGTGAAAGAGAAGTCAAGAATGAGTATAAGCATTTTGGTCTGATACAGTGGAAGTATGGACTTGCCATCAATGGAGATGAAGTAAACTTCAGCTAAAACAGATCTGAAAAGGGGGTCAGAAATTTAATTGTGTACATGATTAGTTTAAGATGTCTTTTAAATATGTAAGTAGAAAGTCACAAAAACTGGTATCCTAGTCTGGAGTTTGGGTGATACATCTGAGCTGGAAGTATAAATTTGGGAGCCATTTAGATTATCAATGGTGTTTACAACCATAAGAGAGTATACATTTCCCAAAGAAATGAGTGCAATGTTAAAGATTTTTAAAAAATCTCTATGTGGAGGCAAAACCTAAGCCTTAGAACTCCAACTTTGAAAAGTTAGAGAGATGAAGATATGAGAGAATATGAGATTGAGAGAGTGACCAAGGTAGGAATAAAACAAAGAGAATGGGTATGGTGTCCTGGGAGCCAAGTGAATTATTTTATTTATTGTACTGTATTGTACCGTATTTAGCTTATATTATATTTCCAGTAGAAAGGAGTGGAAAAGGTGTAAAGATATGCAAACATAAGTGATAGTTTCAGAATGACTGAGAACTGAGTACTTGATTTAGCAACATGGAATATATTGATGACTTTAACAGACTGCTTTGGTGGGTGAAAACCTGCCTGGAATGAGTTTGGGAAAAGATGGTAGAAAAGTATTTGGAGACAGGGGATACCCTGCAAGTGGGATTTCATTTTTAATTTTTTAAAAATGTTTATTTATTTTTGAAAGAGAGAGTCAGAGCGTGAGTGGGGGAGGGGCAGAGAGAGAGGGAGACACAGAATCTGAAGCAGGCTCCAGGCTCCAAGCCAACTCAGGGCTCGAACTCATGAACCATGAGATCATGACCTGAGCCAAAGTTGGATGCTTGACCTACTGAGCCACCCAGGCACCCCTCATTTTTAATGGGAAAAGCAGTGACATCATATTTGCATGCTGATAGGAAATGTGTGAGAAAAAATGATATAGGACTGGGTAAGATATTCAGACTGGAGATTTCAACAAGATGAGAATCAATGGAATTCAATGCATAAATGAAGGGATGAGTCTCAGGCAATAGTCCTAGGAGTTTGTTTATAGCAATACGAGGGAAAGAAGAGCAAAAAAAAAAAAAAAAAAAAAAAAAAAAAAAAGGCATGCGTGTTGTATGTGTGTGCATGTTTAAGTAGGCTCCATGCCTGATGTCGGGCTTGAACTCACAACCCAGAGACCAAGAATTGTATGCTCTACTGACTGAGTCAGAAAGAAGAGAAATGGTCAACAAATGGGCACAAGTGAAGAGTGATAAAGTAGAAGGGATATGTTGTAGATTTGATATCAGAGGATATAATGTGAAATAGACTAAGAGAGTAGAGGAATGAGTGAGCCCATAAAATATACTGTAATATACTATACTAATTGCAGGGCAGAACCAAGTATCCGCTTAAAGTTTGTGGACATGAATTTAAAGTGACATCAGTTTGCACATTCCCCAAAGTCTAGCGAGATATATGGCACGTAGGAAGTCGCTATTAAAGATCTGATGAATAAATGAAAAAAAAATGCTTGAAATATCCTTAAAAGGTACTGAATATATAGTATAGAAATGACCTTTGCATGTTTGATTTTCTACTTATTTTGTCTTCCTAAGCCCCATATTTGCACCAATCATGGAGAGAAAAAGATCTACTTTAAGTGCCTGGGAAACAGACTCTGAGATCTGCATAAAAGAGGTTTATTGCAAAATATTTCAGAATTGGGAATGGGGGCAGTCAAATTGTGATGTAGTTCCAATAAGGGACTCGATTAATCTTACAGGGAGTTGGAACGTATCTTAAAAATTGTCGTAATTGAGACGAAATTGGTAGGATTTTATACCCCTTTAGTAGACAGTCATTGGATATAGGCCGCCCGAGGAGTGGATGTGTCACCTTGTTCAAGGCATGATCTTTCTGCCTAGGATAATTCCTGAAGAAGGAGTTAGGATGTCATAATGTTAGTTATAAAAGATAATTTTAGGAAAGGTCTTAAAGAGATAATTTTCATTTACTAGATTCTCCCCTCCCTTATAAATATTCAAAGCACTTTGTAATGTAATTACCTCTTATTCCACATTGGTGATATTTAATACCAAACATTAACATTTTTCCAAGATGAGAGTCTAAAGTATGGTGAAAAGATAGGTTCAATAAGGCAGGTAGAGATTATAGGACACTTAATCTGGCTATCTGGCTCTTGAAACAATAATCCTTTTATATCTAGCTTTTCTGACTCTATCAAAATTAATAATAAATAAATAGAAAGAGTATCTAATTGTGACCCACTAACTTGATTTTATAATTTCTGGAATGTGTTTCAGCCTGAAGTTGGAAAGTGATTGGCTACAAAACACAAAAAGGATACACCGTTTATTTCATGCACTTACCAGGAATTGGAGAAATATGCTGGGCACAGGTAGGTAAGGTAAGGTGACCATAGGTAAGGTGACCATAGGATGTATCATCTGATCCCAGATCCTTTGAGAGTAAATGAGGCAGGGACAAGGACTGTCTCACTATCTGTAGCAGGGTTCTTCCATCACCAAGGCATGTTAAGGCTCAGAGTAGAAGTCAGAAGAGCACGACATGGGTCACAGCAGTTGTTTGTCCTTTTGATCCCTGTGTTCAGAAGAATAGGGACAAAGGGAATCAGAAGACATTTGACATTTACAAGAAGTCATTAACTTAGCTAGGATAAAAATGGGGGGGGGGGGACCATTAATCTGTAAGTTAAAATCAAACCCAAAGGAAAAAGTATAAACTACACATGAACAGAGAAAAGCCATACTTGCCTGTGAAATGACACAGAGGAAGCACTATGTCACTGGATTATGGTGCTCAGGATAAAGTAGTACATGCATATACATGATATCCAACGGAAACTCTTAGAGTTTGCAAGTCATGTAGAAACTCTCTTCACACATAATTGTGGGGCAAAAGGTGACAAAAGAATTTAATTTTATTTAAACTTTCAAAGTTCTGATGTGACTAGTATACGTTTTTCTAACTCGTTATACAAATCCTACATGCTTCTTTGTAAATGTATTTAGTATAAAGTGGGCTTAATTTTTTGAAAGATTTTATAGAATTTTATATGGTGTAATGGTTAATTTTAGGTGTCAACTTAACTGAGGTTAGGGATGCCCAGATAGCTGGTGAAATATTATTGCTGGGTGTGTCCATGAGGGTGTCTATGAAAGAGTTTCATTTGAATCAGTACTCTGAGTAGAGCTGATTACAATCACCAGTGCTAAGTGGGCATTATCCAATCTACTGAGGGCGTGAGTAAAACAAATGGTGAAAGAAGGGTGAATTGACTCTCTCTGCTGGAGCTGAGATGTCCATCATCTCCTACCCTCAACATTGGCACTCCTGGTTCTCAGGCTCTTCGTCTCAGACTGGGATTACATCATCACCCTCATGCCCCATTCTTGGAGCTTAGGACTGGAATGTACACCATCAGATTTCCTGGTTCTCTGGCCTCAAAACTTAGACTGAATTATACCACTGGCTTTCCTCTCCTTTAGCTTTCAGACAACAGATCATGGGACTTTTTGGCCTCTGTAATGGTGTGAGCCAAGTCCTATAATATGCAAACATACCTTATTTTATTGTGCTTTGTTTTATTGCACTTCACAAATACTGTGTGTTTTACAAACTGGAAAGAGAAAAAATGCCAACATTAACAGGAGTTTGGAAGAAGTTGATTCTAATTCTCATGGATGACTTTGAGGGGTTCAAGGCTTCAGTGGAGGAAGTAACTGCAGATGTGGTGAAAATAGTAAGAGCTAGAAATAGAAGTGGAGACTGAAGATATGACTGAATGGCTGCAATCTCATGATAAAAGTTTAATGAATGCAGAGTTGCTTCTTATGGGTGAGCAAAGAAATTTCCTGAGTTTCTTGAGATAAAATCTACTCCTGGTGAAGGTGCTGAGAATACTATTGAAATGACAACGAATGATTTAGAATATTACATACACTTAGGTGATAAAACAATGGCAGTTATACCCAATTGAGAGGACTGACTTCAATTTAAATTTTTTTTTTTTAGAGAGAGAGAGAGAGAGAGAAAGAGAGCACGTGTAAGCAGGGGAGGGGCAGAGAGAGAGGCAGAGAGAGAATCCCGAGCAGGCCCCTTACTGTCAGTGCAGAGCTCATGAACTGTGAGATCATCACCTGAGGGGAAATCAAGAGTCCAAAGCTTAATCTACTGAGCCACCCTGGCGCCCCTTGACTCCAATTTTGAAATAAATTCTACTTCGGGTAAATTGCTATCAAATGGCATCACATACTACAGAGAAATCACTGGTGAAAAGAAGAGCCAATGGATACAACAAACTTTATTATTATCTTATTTTAGGAAATTGTCACAGCCACCCCAATCTTCAACAACCTGATTAGTCAGCAGACATCAACATCCAGGCAAAACCTTCCACCAGCTGAAAGCTCAAATGATGTTGAGCCTTTTCAGAGCAATAAAGTATTTTCAATTAGGTGTGTACTTTTTTCAGACCTAATACTTTTGCACACTTAATAGACTACAGTATAGTGTAAAAACAACTTTTATATGTGCTGGGACACCAAAAATTAATTGTAATGGCTTTATTGAAATATTCATTTTATTGTTGTGGTCTGGAACTGAACCTGCACTATCTCCGAGGTATATCTGTATATCCTATTGGTTCTGCTTCTCTGAAGAACCCTGACTAATATATTTTGTTATTAAGTATTTCACAGGAAGCAGTTGGAATAAAGACAAAAGAACACATTATCATTTCTTCTCCCAACATTTGGGTATTATATTTATACCCAAATATTTTTCCAGGAGTACTAAAATGATTAATGTTGGGCTCTTCTAATTTGAATGGGGTTTCAGTGGAATTTAGAGCAAAATAGGAAGTATATTTATTAACTGAAACCAAAACCAAACATACATTTTAGGAAACAATACGGTTTTTGATAGAATAAGCTTTTTTGACTTTCAAATTCAGCATTGTCTTCCAATCAAAAGAAGAAGAGACCTAGAAGGAATTGCAGTAGGAAATTGCAGACAACTGGGGCTTTAAATATTAAAGCACCCTATGTATAACAATAAGTAGAAAATAATGGAAAGTGGATTCTCGATCATGGCACTTTTTTTTTTTTTTTAACTATGAGAGCAAGATTTTCCTGGCTTTTCATCTGATGATATTTGATTAAGCTATGAATTTATTATACATACTTCATGGTTACAACTATTTAATTTTTTTTAAACAATAGTGAAAAAACTGGTGAATCAACTCACCTCCATACCAGGATACAGTTCCCCTCCCATGTACTTACATTCTTACACTAAATATACTTAAAATATAAAGATAACTGAGTAAATATATTTCTACTTACAAAGTATTATTTTTTTTGCATAACACATCAGAGACTGTTACTAATTCTCTCTGTGTACTCAAGTATTTAAAAACCTAGTATGTTCAGGTTTACATTTAAACATCCATAGTTCATTTCTGCTATCATAGTGTAAGTTGTCATCCTGAATAATATAATGTCTGTCACTTTAGTCTGCACAGTAGCCACTCTTATAAAAACATATCAGATAATATGATTCTTTTGTAGAACTAGATAAGCCATTGAAAGAAAATAAGAAACATCTGAGTGGTAAAGATAACAGAAAATTACTCTACCTTATTTTTTGGTACCTACTATTCAGTAGAGTAGAACTGAATAATAACTTCTCTCATAATTTTTTTGGAACACCTGATTCCAGAAATGTAACTTTATCTTCATTTTGCATAACATGGTACAATAATTTTGCTTTAATAATTTTTATCATAAATAATTTTTAAAAATCAATGTCTTTTAAGTTATTTTTAATTTTCTCTTAAATATTAGTGATTAATGAAAGTTGGAAGCTAATTACTAAATATTAAAACATACAAATTAAGGCAATTAAATTATAGAAAGGAAACCATAACTAATTCAGGAGATGGGGTTAATTTTGAATATTTAACAATTAATGGAATGATCTTAGAAAATTTGGAAAACTCTCCATTTTTGTACAAAGTTTCACGTTTTTTTAAAGTAAGTTTTCTGTAGTTGCCTTTGTAGTATATAATTATTTTAAATTGAAGGCCAAAAACTTATCTGGAGAAAAATAAAGCAACACCAAGTCACAGGTAACTTATAAAGTCTTCTTTTCTACTATGGTTCAATAATGGTACATTTTCATTTTCAAAACTGGGCCATAAAACTATATGACAGGAAAAATTCAATGACTCTTCTTTACAATAAAGAACCCAATCATGGACCCAATAAAGAGCCACAGTTTAAGAATTATTAAGAAAAAAAAGCTTCATTTTAGCAATTGTTTAGATTAAATACAGAAAGTATAGTATTTCTGAGTACTATATACTAAGCCCAATATTTCATTAGATATTATGAAAATAATATTGTGCAAAAAGAAGTAATATATAATTCAGAATGTATACTGAGACCTCTTGTGAATCTTCCAAAAATGACATTAATCTGAGCAAGTATATCGAAACATTTACATATTCCCTTTGAATTCATGCAATTATCCTTAAAATATATTTTCTTCTGTTTCCAATTTTATATAATTGATAATAGTTACATAAAATCAGAGGTGTGAAAATGGTACAATCCTATTAACCAAAAAAAAAAAAAAAGTATTTTGTCTCTTGAAGCTTTTAAAAACTACTCCCAGAAAGATTATGTAAGCAATGGCCCCATGATCTTCTCAGCTAATATAGAAAAGTTTAAATGTACCTATGCACTTTATAATTGGAATTACTTTGTAGATTGCTGGTATTATTTATCTATATTTGTTTACCATGTGAAATAGTTCCTTGCTATTTACTTATTATTACTGATTTTCAGTATTTTGTGTGCTGTTTTTGATTTAGTTCATTGCCAACTTAACCTGACAGAAAAATTACGTGACTTACAAATATAGTCTGTATTAATATTAAAATACTATTTTTATTTATTTTAATACCATGACATAAATATAATTCTAATAGACTCAAATATTTCTTATTCATCCTTTTCTTTATAGTTTTACCGAGTACAGAACATTTGTTTGTAAAAAGAAAAATCCTGTGGGAGAAATATATAGGTCTGAGATTGCAGCAAACCAACCCTCCCACCAAAAGCAATTAGAAAAGTTGTATAAAAGCTAAAAATCATCAGTTTAAAGACATTAGGGTACTGCTGGAAGATGGACAAGGGACTCCAAGGTTTTGGAAAGCAGAGATGGGTGCTGACAAGGTAAACCACTTTCCCTCTGAGCATTTGCTGATTCTTAGGACAGGTGAGAGTCCAAGAATATTTGCTTTGCTGCTGCTGCTGGACAGAAACCAGATGCTGCTTCTGCTGGCTCTTGTTCTTGATTTTATCCCCCTCTCCTTCCTCGCCCTCCCCCTTCCTCCTCCTCCTCCTCTTTCTCTTTCCCCTCTTCTTCCTATTCCTCCTCCTCCTCCTTTTAAAATAGGTTTATCTTGTTATAAAATCTGTTGAGGCAAATGAGAAATTTAGGAGTCTAAAGGCCACGGGCATATTTTTCCCTTAAAGAAACAAATTTGCTGAATTATAAAGCTGTGCAAAGTAGAGGTTGAAAAAAATGAATCAGAAAGTCAATAAAAAGGAGAGGAGACCTTTCTGGCAGCCTTGCGGTGCTGAGAAGATAAGGACCAGGATTCAGGACTCCAAGAGAGATGGAAATTTGTAAGTGTGCCATGATCCAAACTAGAAACTCTGGAGGGTTGGACCCTGGACTGAGGAGGGGCCGCTACCGTCTACTGTGTCAACAGCAGTAAACCAAAACCAAAATGAAAAAAAATGACAATACAGAATATGTTAAAATTAAGAAATTTGTATTTCACAAGACAGAAATGAGGGAGAGAAGCAAGGCACAAAATGGAAGAAGACATCTTTTTATATTTCAAAGGACTTTTTGATAAATCAGTAAGAAAAGAAGGCAGGGAAACCACTAACAACAACAAAAGACTGAAAAGCTTTGTACAGAGGAGGATACCTATTACCTACATTGCAGGACACATGTGGAAGGGGCTGAACTCCATACAAACCCACCAGAATGGCTAAAATAAAAAACAGACAAAGCAAAACAAAATACCTAAACAAAATGTTGACTACAAACCTGATTTACTGCTGGTGAAAGTATTAATTGTTAAAATCCTTCTGGAAAATTGCTAGGTAGTAGCTGTTAAAGTTGAAAATGTACATTCCCTATTATCTAGCATCACACTTCTGGGTACATACCTTATCAAATTGCATTCATATTATTAAAAATTATGAGCGATTATGTCCATAACAGCTCTAGCCAAACATTGGAAACAACTGTGCAACAAAAGAATGCATATATTGTGGCATATTTACATAGGGCAGTGGAAGACACACCCAAGAAACCCACAAAACTATTACCAATGCATAATAGGATAAATCTTGCCAAAATGATATCCAGAAACAAACACCAAATGCCAGCAGTCACATAAAGTACATTTGTGATTATACTTATTTATGTGTGGAAGCAGGTCTACTTCATTGACAGTGCTAAAAGCGTTAGGCAGTTAGGCATGAGGAGAAGAGATAAAGCAGGTGCTGTCCACACCCTGGGTGCCACCTTTGAGGGAGAATTAACAGCCACACCTTCAGAGCCATGTTCAAGGGCTAACAAAACAAGAAAAGCTTAGCCACCAAGTCGCTCAAAAACCACAAGCGGGGTTCCAAGAGCTGAACATGCCCACAAAAGGTGCAACTTGCCCTTAACATACCTCAAACATAACAAAGTGCATGAGGCATAAATATACAATGCATAAATGAATGATTACAGACTGCATCATGGGTAGGCACATGTGCAAAAGCCAAAATGTTATACACCCCCCCCCCCTGCTCTCAATAAAAAATGTCAATCAAAGCCAAATTTACATATGCAGAAAGCAGGCTTAAAAGGGGCTGTTACCACTCTTGCTCTGGCAGTGGCCAGCTTATACTCTTCAAAGTGTCCTATATACTGGCCTGCTCAATAAAACTATTTCCCCACTCTGGTGCCCAGGCTCTAATACTTCCATGTGTCTGGGACAAGAACCAAGCAACCTGGTAACAGAAGTAAGCATGATTATGACTCTTAGAAGGGACGCTGGCGAGAAGGGTCCATAAGGAGCTTTCTGGGGGGTGCTGATAATGTTCTGTTTCTGGATGTGGATGATGGTTACAATGTGTGTACTAAATTTATGAAACTTTATCAAGCTGTATACTAGTGATTTTTGCATCGTTCTGTGTGCATGTTATACTTCAAAACAGTTTATTAAAAAAATGCAGTACACCTGACATTATACAATAAGTGGTTAGCAGTATTAAAATTTGCAAGCACTTTAATAATCTTAAATAGTCACAAGTGATGCTCCAAGAAAGTGTTGAACATTCCAACCCAGAAAGAATTGTCTCACCTACTTACTGTTTCAGCGAGTGAGCAATGTGATAACTGGGGTGAATACAGGTAACAGAGCTATAAAAGTGAAAAGGAAATGAATACTTTGACAGACAATGTTGCCACTGTATTCCATAAGTGAAAAGTTAATTTAGAATACAGTCATTTATCTAAATTAGTGCTTTTCCAAGTGTGGCTCCTAGGCCAGCAGCATCAGCATCAGGGGGTAATACACCCAGAAAAACTGAATCTTAAACTCTGGGGAAAGGTCCGAGCCATCTGCATTTTTTAAATCTTTTATTTTTATTTATTTATTTATTTATTTATTTATTTATTTATTTATTTATTT